>NW_027417878.1:0-94418 GCF_009905375.1 Apium graveolens | reverse complement strand
TAACCAGCTGTGGAATTTTATATCTTATGTCATATGGATGTTAATTAAATTAAGTGTATGTGTGTATGTGTAGGTTCATTTTGGCAAAATAATTTGAGAGATATTGCTATTAAGGTAAGTTAACTCTTCACACTTTATTTATTTTAAAATATTTTAAATATTTTTGCACTGCTTTTGTTTTAAAATTTATGGATGAAGTACCCCGTTTTACAAATAAGACTTATGAACCAGTTAGTAATTGCATATAGTTCGGATACTGTGTCACCGTACTTGTGGCCTTAACGAGCTCTGAAATTTTATATTTATGTCATTTGGATTTTGGAAAATGATTTTTGTTTTATAAAATTATGATATTTGATCCACTAGTGTTTCTTTGTGGGCTTTTGGCTCATTAGTCACAAATTTTCAGGTAACTGACATTTCATAACTGGATGATTTGGAACAATATTTTAGTGATTATCTTTGTATTGGAGCTGCTTCTACTAAGATTTGCTTTATTTTCAGGTTAGAAGATCTTATTTATGTCTGGGATTTTAGAATTTTATGAAAAAATAGAAACTTATTCTTATTATGGATTTAATTTGGAGTTTTAGCTGAATATTTAAGTATAACTATTTTCTGAAAAGTTGGGTATTATAGTTGTTATTTAGAGCCTAGGTTAGCTTCCTACCCTTTTAGAGTTATGAGTTTAGTTATTTGTGTTTCCTAAAGAAACTATCTTTATTTTTTTTAGGTTAAATATTTTCTGACTTTCTTGATGCAGAAATATTTTTTGTATCATTAAATGTTTTTGGTATGTTTAAATTTGGCTACCAAATTTTTTTAAGGAGGGTAGAATGTAATAACCATGATTTTTGTAATTATATATATATATACATTTTTCGCATTTTTAATTATTTGGTTATATAAGAAAAATAGTATTTTATTATATAGATTTTTTATTAAATCTAAAGACGCGTATTTTTATATTAAAAATAAACATTTCTAGTTATCTAAAATATTTAAGTAAGGTTAAAAAAATTGTTTTAATTTATATGTGCATAATTTTAATTTAATTATATTTATTTTATCACTAGAATTTAATAATAGGTGTAGTTATGTTGTGTATATTTATTAGTACGTGTTATGTGTATTTGAAAAACTCAGTCAAAACACTACATGTTATGTTTTTAAATTTGTGATCACGTACCCACTAACACATTGAATCAGAGTATTAGTTGAACCAACTTGTGTATAAATAGGCTATTAGCATATCATTTTATCTCTGTATAACATCTTCTCTTCTCAGGTACGTTCTATTTCCTATATTTTTACTTATGTATTTTACATGTTTATTGCATACTTCTATATATATATATATAATTAAATTACATTTTTGTGAACTTATGTATGACTATTCAAATTCAATTATTAGTTTATTTTATTATTTAGTTCCATGGTTATGTGTATAACTATAGTTTACTTAATTTAATCATTTAGTTTGAAGTTGATTATTAAATGTTTTAGTTAATAATCACCATTTTTTTTGTAAATACTTAATGCATGAATTTATGTTTATAATTACGTGTTTTGTGCATGCATAATAATTCATATGTTATATGTTAAATATATGTTTAATTTAGATATGCATTTAGATTAGTGCACCAATTAAATATATGCTCATTTATTAAATTGATTATACTTATTTTGTATAATGATATTTTTACACGTAAGGTTATGAAAATTTTATACACCAATATTTATATTTTGTCCACTTGCATAATCATAAGCTTATGTTACCTATTTTATTTATCTTTGTTATTTTATTTTAAGGATTATATAGATAGTAAATATTAAATGTACATCTATTTTATTTTGAATTTAAATAGTTTACATATACTTGATTTATTATTATTATATAATGTATTTAAGTGTTGAGTTTTTTTTATTTGTCGGTACACTATTTTGAACTATTATATGAGAATGGTGGTATTTATATGTCAATATGAATTTATTTTGTTACTTGTAGTGACATTTAATTGTTATTATGGGTTAAGCTTTATAAAGTTAAAGTGTGGTTAGCTTAGAGGCATGTACATGTTAACATTCTGATTATTATATTAAGTGTATGTGTGTATGTGTAGGTTCATTTTGGCAACATAATTTGGGAGATATTGCTATTAAGGTAAGTTAACTCTTCACACTTTATTTATTTTAAAATCTTTTAAATATTTTTGCACTGCTTTTGTTTTAAAATTTATGGATGAAGTACCCTGTTTTACAAATAAGAATTCCCACTGAGCTCTCACTTATGAACCAGTTAGTAATTGCTTATAGTTCCTGAACTATTGATACCTTACTAGGGAGTGGGGCATTATTGACAGAAATTATGAACTTTTGATACTGTGTCACCAGGTATTTGTGCCTTAACCAGCTGTGGAATTTTATATCTTATGTCATATGGATGTTAATTAAATTAAGTGTATGTGTGTATGTGTAGGTTCATTTTGGCAACATAATTTGAGAGATATTGCTATTAAGGTAAGTTAACTCTTCACACTTTATTTATTTTAAAATCTTTTAAATATTTTTGCACTGCTTTTGTTTTAAAATTTATGGATGAAGTACCCCGTTTTACAAATAAGAATTCCCAGCTCTGACTTATGAACCAGTTAGTAATTGCATATAGTTGCGGATACTGTGTCACCAGTACTTGTGGCCTTAACGAGCTCTCGAATTTTATATCTTATGTCATTTGGATTTTGGAAAATGATTTTTGTTTTATAAAATTATGATACTTGATCCACTTTTCTTTGTGGGCTTTTGGCTCATTAGTCACAAATTTTCAGGTGCTTAGCTTTTGCTACATCTTAAAACTGGATGATTTGGAACAATATTTTAGTGATTATCTTTGGAGCTGCTTCTACTAAGATTTGCTTTATTTTCAGGTTAGAAGATTTTATTTATGTCTGGGATTTTAGAATTTTATGAAAAAATAGAAACTTATTCTTATTATGGATTTAATTTGGAGTTTTAGCTGAATATTTAAGTATAACTATTTTCTGAAAAGTTGGGTATTACAGTTGGTATTTAGAGCCTAGGTTAGCTTCCTACCCTTTTAGAGTTATGAGTTTAGTTATTTGTGTTTCCTAAAGAAACTATCTTTATTTTTTTTTAGGTTAAATATTTTCTGACTTTCTCGATGCAAAAATTTTTTGTATCATTAAATGTTTTTGGTATGTTTAAATTTGGCGACCAAATTTTTTTAAGGAGGGTAGAATGTAATAATCATGATTTTTGTAATTATATATATATACATTTTTCGCATTTTTAATTATTTGGTTATTTAAGAAAAATAGTATTTTATTATATAGATTTTTTATTAAATCTAAAGACGCGTATTTTTATATTAAAAATAAACATTTCTAGTTATCTAAAATATTTAAGTAAGGTTAAAAAAATTGTTTTAATTTATATGTGCATAATTTTAATTTAATATATATTTATTTTATCACTAGAATTTTAATAGGTGTAGTTATGTTGTGTATATTTATTAGTACGTGTTATGTGTATTCGAAAAACTCAATCAAAACACTACATGTTAACAAAGAGATAATGTTTGTTTAAATTTGTGACGTACCCTCTAACCCAAGTATTAGTTGAACCAACTTGTGTATAAATAGGCTATTAGCATATCATTTTATCTCTGTATAACATCTTCTCTTTTCAGTACGTTCTATTTCCTATATTTTTACTTATGTATTTTACATGTTTATTGCATACTTCTATATATATATATATATATATTAAATTACATTTTTGTGAACTTATGTATGACTATTCAAATTCAATTATATTAGTTTATTTTATTATTTAGTTCCATGGTTATGTGTATAACACTATAGTTTACTTAATTTAATCATTTAGTTTGAAGTTGATTATTAAATGTTTTAGTTAATAATCACCATTTTTTTTGTAAATACTTAATGCATGAATTTATGTTTATAATTACGTGTTTTGTGCATGCATAATAATTCATATGTTTATGTTAAATATATGTTTAATTTAGATATGCATTTAGATTAGTGCACCAATTAAATATATGCTCATTTATTAAATTGATTATGCTTATTTTTATAATGATATTTTCACACATAAGGTTATGAAAATTTTATACACCAATATTTATATTTTGTCCACTTGCATAATCATAAGCATATGTTACCTATTTTATTTATCTTTGTTATTTTATTTTAAGGATTATATAGATAGTAAATATTAAATGTACATCTATTTTATTCTGAATTTAAATAGTTTACATATACTTGATTTATTATTATTATAGATAATGTATTTAAGTGTTGAGATTTTTTTTTGTCGCTACACTATTTTGAACTATTATATGAGAATGGTGGTATTTATATGTCAATATGAATTTATTTTGTTACTTGTAGTGACATTTATTGTTATTATGGGTTAAGATTTATAAAGTTAAAGTGTGGTTAGCTTAGTGGCATGTACATGTTAACATTCTGATTATTATATTAAGTGTATGTGTGTATGTGTAGGTTCATTTTGGCAACATAATTTGAGAGATATTGCTATTAAGGTAAGTTAACTCTTCACACTTTATTTATTTTAAAATCTTTTAAATATTTTTGCACTGCTTTTGTTTTAAAATTTATGGATGAAGTGCCGTGTTTTACAAGTTCCCTTTGATACCTTACTAGGGAGTGACGCATTATTGAGAGAAATTATGAACTTTTGATACTGTGTCACCAGGTATTTGTGGCTTTAACCAGGTGTGGAATTTTATATCTTATGTCATATGGATGTTGGAAAATGATTTCTGTGTTATAAAATTATGATACTTGATCGACTAGTGTAGAACTGTTTTCTTGCTAGGCTCTTGGCTCATTACTCACAAATTTTCAGGTGCTTAGCTTTTGCCACATCTTAAAGCTGGATGCTTTGGAACAATATTTTAGTGATTATGTTTGTATTGGAGCTGCGACTCCCAAGATTTGCTTTATTTTCAACTTAGATGATTTTAATTCTGTGTGGGATTTTAGAATTTTATGAAAAACTAGAAACTTATTCTTATGATGGATTTAATTTGGAGTTTTAGCTGAATATTTAAGTATAACTATTTTCTGAAAAGTTGGCGTATTATAGTTGGTATTCAAGCCTAGGTTAGCTTCCTGTAGACTTCCCTTTTAGAGTTATGAGTTTAGTTATTTGCGTTTCCAAAAAAAACTACTTTTATTTTTTTGGTTAAATATTTTCTGACTTTCTCGATGCAGAAATATTTTTTGGTATCATTAAATGTTTTTGGTATGTTTAAATTTGGGGACCAAATTTTTTTAAGGAGGGTAGAATGTAATAACCATGATTTTTGTAATTTATATATACACATTTTTCGCATTTTTAATTATTTGGTTATATAAGAAAATAATATTTTATTATATAGATTTGTTATTAAATCTAAAGACGCGTATTTTTATATTAAAAATAAACATTTCTAGTTATCTAAAATATTTAAGTAAGGTTAAAAAAATTATTTTAATTTATATGTGCATAATTTTAATTTAATATATATTTATTTTATCACTAGAATTTAATAATAGGTGTAGTTATGTTGTGTATATTTATTAGTACGTGTTATGTGTATTTGAAAAACTCAGTGAAACACTACATGTTAACAAAGAGATAATGTTTGTTTAAATTTGTGATCACGTAACCACTAACCCATTGAATCTGAGTATAAGTAACCACCTTGTGTATAAATAGGCTATTAGCATATCATTTTGTCTCTGTATAACATCTTCTCTTTTCAGGTACGTTCTATTTCCTATATTTTTACTTATATATTTTACAGTTTATTGCATACTTCTATATATATATATATATTATATATATATATAATTAAATTACATTTTGTGAACTTATGTATGACTATTCTAATTCACTTGTTATTAGTTTATTTTATTATAGTTCCATGTTTATGTGTATAACACTATAGTTTACTTAATTTAATCATTTAGTTTGATGTTGATTATTACATGTTTTTGTTAATAATCACCATTTTTTTGTAAATATTTAATGCATGAATTTATGTTTATAATTACATGTTTTGTGCATGCATAATAATTCATATGTTATATGTTAAATATATGTTTGATTTAGATATGCATTTAGATTAGTGCACCAATTAAATATATGCTCATTTATTAAATTGATTATACTTATTTTGTATAATGATATTTTTACACGTAAGGTTATGAAAATTTTATACACCAATATTTATATTTTGTCCACTTGCATAATCATAAGCATATGTTACCTATTTTATTTATCTTTGTTATTTTATTTTAAGGATTATATAGATAGTAAATATTAAATGTACATATATTTTATTTGAATTTAAATAGTTTACATATACTTGATTTATTATTATATATATAATGTATTTAAGTGTTGAGTTTTTTTATTTGTCGGTACACTATTTTGAACTATTATATGAGAATGGTGGTATTATATGTCAATATGAATTTATTTTGTTACTTGTAGTGACATTTAATTGTTATTATGGGTTAAGCTTTATAAAGTTAAAGTGTGGTTAGCTTAGAGGCATGTACATGTTAACATTCTCATTATTATAAGTGTATGTGTGTATGTGTAGGTTCATTTTGGCAACATAATTTGGGAGATATTGCTATTAAGGTAAGTTAACTCTTCACACTTTATTTATTTTAAAATCTTTTAAATATTTTTGCACTGCTTTTGTTTTAAAATTTAGGATGAAGTACCCTGTTTTACAAAAAGAATTCCCAGTAAGCTCTCACTTATGAACCAGTTAGTAATTGCGTATAGTTCCTGAACTATTGATACCTTACTAGGGAGTGGCGCATTATTGACAGAAATTATGAACTTTTGATACTGTGTCACCAGGTATTTGTGCCTTAACCAGCTGTGGAATTTTATATCTTATGTCATTGGATGTTAATTAAATTAAGTGTATGTGTGTATGTGTAGGTTCATTTTGGCAACATAATTTGAGAGATATTGCTATTAAGGTAAGTTAACTCTTCACACTTTATTTTTTAAAATTTTTAAATATTTTTGCACTGCTTTTGTTTTAAAATTTATGGATGAAGTACCCCGTTTTACAAATAAGAATTCCCAGTAAGCTCTGACTTATGAACCATTTAGTAATTGCATATAGTTCCGATACTGTGTCACCGTACTTGTGGCCTTAACGAGCTCTGAAATTTTATATCTTATGTCATTTGGATTTTGGAAAATGGTTTTTGTTTTATAAAATTATGATACTTGATCCACTAGTGTAAACTGTTTTCTTTGTGGGCTTTTGGCTCATTAGTCACAAATTTTCAGGTACTTAGCTTTTGCTACATCTTAAAGCTGGATGCTTTGGAACAATATTTTAGTGATTATGTTTGTATTGGAGCTGCGTCTCCCAAGATATCTTGCTTTATTTTCAGCTTAGATGATTTTAATTCTGTCTGAATTTTAGAATTTTATGAAAAACTAGAAACTTATTCTTATTATGGATTTAATTTGGATTTAATTTGGAGTTTTAGCTCAATATTTAAGTTTAATTCAGGGCCTAGGTTAGCTTCCTGTAGACTTCCTTTTAGAGTTATGAGTTTAGTTATTTGCGTTTCCAAAAAAAACTACTTTTATTTTTTTGGTTAAATATTTTCTGACTTTCTCGATGCAGAAATATTTTTTGGTATCATTAAATGTTTTTGGTATGTTTAAATTTGGGGACCAAATTTTTTTAAGGAGGGTAGAATGTAATAACCATGATTTTTGTAATATATATACACATTTTTCGCATTTTTAATTATTTGGTTATATAAGAAAAATAATTTTATTATATAGATTTTTTTAAATCTAAAGACGCGTATTTTTATATTAAAAATAAATTTCTAGTTATCTAAAATATTTAAGTAAGGTTAAAAAAATTGTTTTAATTTATATGTGCATAATTTTAATTTAATATATATTTATTTTATCACTAGAATTTAATAATAGGTGTAGTTATGTTGTGAATATTTATTAGTACGTGTTATTGTATTTGAAAAACTCAGTGAAACACTATAGGTTAACAAAGAGATAATGTTTGTTTAAATTTGTGATCACGTACCCACTAACCCATTGAATCGGAGTATAAGTAACCAACTTGTGTATAAATATGCTATTAGCATATCATTTTGTCTCTCTATAACATCTTCTCTTTTCAGGTACGTTCTATTTCCTATATTTTACTTATATATTTTACATGTTTATTGCATACTTCTACATATATATATATATATATAATTAAATTACATTTTTGTGAACTTATGTATGACTATTCTAATTCACTTGTTATTAGTTTATTTTATTTTAGTTCCATGTTTATGTGTATAACATTATAGTTTACTTAATTTAATCATTTAGTTTGATGTTGATTATTAAATGTTTTAGTTAATAATCACCATTTTTTTTGTAAATATTTAATGCATGAATTTATGTTTATAATTACGTGTTTTGTGCATGCATTAATTCATATGTTATATGTTAAATATATGTTTGATTTAGATATGCATTTAGATTAGTGCACCAATTAAATATATGCTCATTTATTAAATTGATTATACTTATTTTGTATAATGATATTTTTACACGTAAGGTTATGAAAATTTTATACACCAATATTTTTATTTTGTCCACTTGCATAATCATAAGCATATGTTACCTATTTTATTTATCTTTGTTATTTTATTTTAAGGATTATATAGATAGTAAATATTAAATGTACATCTATTTTATTTTGAGTTTAAATAGTTTACATATACTTGATTTATTATTATATATATAATGTATTTAAGTGTTGAGTTTTTTTTATTTGTCGGTACACTATTTTTAACTATTATATGAGAATGGTGGTATTTATATGTCAATATGAATTTATTTTGTTACTTGTAGTGACATTTAATTGTTATTATGGGTTAAGCTTTATAAAGTTAAAGTGTGGTTAGCTTAGAGGCATGTACATGTTAACATTATGATTATTATATTAAGTGTATGTGTGTATGTGTAGGTTCATTTTGGCAACATAATTTGGGAGATATTGCTATTAAGTAAGTTAACTCTTCACACTTTATTTATTTTAAAATCTTTTAAATATTTTTGCACTACTTTTGTTTTAAAATTTATGGATGAAGTACCCTGTTTTACAAATAAGAATTCCCAGTGAGCTCTCACTTATGAACCAGTTAGTAATTGCATATAGTTCCTGAACTATTCCCAGTGAGCTCTCACTTATGAACCAGTTAGTAATTGCATATAGTTCCTGAACTATTGATACCTTACTAGGGAGTGGCGCATTATTGACAGAAATTATGAACTTTTGATACTGTGTCACCAAGGTATTTGTGCCTTAACCAGCTGTGGAATTTTATATCTTATGTCATATGGATGTTAATTAAATTAAGTGTATGTGTGTATGTGTAGGTTCATTTTGGCAAAATAATTTGAGAGATATTGCTATTAAGGTAAGTTAACTCTTCACACTTTATTTATTTTAAAATATTTTAAATATTTTTGCACTGCTTTTGTTTTAAAATTTATGGATGAAGTACCCCCGTTTTACAAATAAGACTTATGAACCAGTTAGTAATTGCATATAGTTCGGATACTGTGTCACCGTACTTGTGGCCTTAACGAGCTCTGAAATTTTATATTTTATGTCATTTGGATTTTGGAAAATGATTTTTGTTTTATAAAATTATGATATTTGATCCACTAGTGTAGAACTGTTTTCTTTGTGGGCTTTTGGCTCATTAGTCACAAATTTTCAGGTAACTGGATGATTTGGAACAATATTTTAGTGATTATCTTTGTATTGGAGCTGCTTCTACTAAGATTTGCTTTATTTTCAGGTTAGAAGATCTTATTTATGTCTGGGATTTTAGAATTTTATGAAAAAATAGAAACTTATTCTTATTATGGATTTAATTTGGAGTTTTAGCTGAATATTTAAGTATAACTATTTTCTGAAAAGTTGGGTATTATAGTTGTTATTTAGAGCCTAGGTTAGCTTCCTACCCTTTTAGAGTTATGAGTTTAGTTATTTGTGTTTCCTAAAGAAACTATCTTTATTTTTTTTAGGTTAAATATTTTCTGACTTTCTTGATGCAGAAATATTTTTTGTATCATTAAATGTTTTTGGTATGTTTAAATTTGGCTACCAAATTTTTTTAAGGAGGGTAGAATGTAATAACCATGATTTTTGTAATTATATATATATATATACATTTTTCGCATTTTTAATATTTGGTTATATAAGAAAATAGTATTTATTATATAGATTTTTATTAAATCTAAAGACGCGTATTTTTATATTAAAAATAAACATTTCTAGTATCTAAAATATTAGTAAGGTTAAAAAAATTGTTTTAATTTATATGTGCATAATTTTAATTTAATATAGATTTATTTTATCACTAGAATTTAATAATAGGTGTAGTTATGTTGTGTATATTTATTAGTACGTGTTATGTGTATTTGAAAAACTCAGTCAAAAACACTACATGTTATGTTTTTAAATTTGTGATCACGTACCCACTAACACATTGAATCAGAGTATTAGTTGAACCAACTGTGTATAAATAGGCTATTAGCATATCATTTTATTCTGTATAACATCTTCTCTTCTCAGGTACGTTCTATTTCCTATATTTTTACTTATGTATTTTACATGTTATTGCATACTTCTATATATATATATATATATATAATTAAATTACATTTTTGTGAACTTATGTATGACTATTCAAATTCAATTATATTAGTTTATTTTTATTATTTAGTTCCATGGTTATGTGTATAACTATAGTTTACTTAATTTAATCATTTAGTTTGAAGTTGATTATTAAATGTTTTAGTTAATAATCACCATTTTTTTTGTAAATACTTAATGCATGAATTTATGTTTATAATTACGTGTTTTGTGCATGCATAATAATTCATATGTTATATGTTAAATATATGTTTAATTTAGATATGCATTTAGATTAGTGCACCAATTAAATATATGCTCATTTATTAAATTGATTATACTTATTTTGTATAATGATATTTTTACACGTAATGTTATGAAAATTGTATACACCAATATTTATATTTTGTCCACTTGCATAATCATAAGCTTATGTTACCTATTTTATTTATCTTTGTTATTTTATTTTAAGGATTATATATATAGTAAATATTAAATGTACATCTATTTTATTTGAATTTAAATAGTTTACATATACTTGATTTATTATTATTATATATAATGTATTTAAGTGTTGAGTTTTTTTATTTGTCGGTACACTATTTTGAACTATTATATGAGAATGGTGGTATTATATGTCATAGGAATTTATTTTGTTACTTGTAGTGACATTAATTGTTATTATGGGTTAAGCTTTATAAAGTTAAAGTGTGGTTAGTTTAGAGGCATGTACATGTTAACATTCTGATTATTATATTAAGTGTATGTGTGTATGTGTAGGTTCATTTTGGCAACATAATTTGGGAGATATTGCTATTAAGGTAGTTAACTCTTCACACTTTATTTATTTTAAAATCTTTTAAATATTTTTGCACTGCTTTTGTTTTAAAATTTATGGATGAAGTACCCTGTTTTACAAATAAGAATTCCACTGAGCTCTCACTTATGAACCAGTTAGTAATTGCTTATAGTTCCTGAACTATTGAGACCTTACTAGGGAGTGGGGGCATTATTGACAGAAATTATGAACTTTTGATACTGTGTCACCAGGTATTTGTGCCTTAACCAGCTGTGGAATTTTATATCTTATGTCATATGGATGTTAATTAAATTAAGTGTATGTGTGTATGTGTAGGTTCATTTGGCAACATAATTTGAGAGATATTGCTATTAAGGTAAGTTAACTCTTCACACTTTATTTATTTTAAAATCTTTAAATATTTTTGCACTGCTTTTGTTTTAAAAATTTATGGATGAAGTACCCCCGTTTTACAAATAAGAATTCCCAGTAAGCTCTGACTTATGAACCAGTTAGTAATTGCATATAGTTGCGGATACTGTGTCACCAGTACTTGTGGCCTTAACGAGCTCTCAAATTTTATATCTTATGTCATTTGGATTTTGGAAAATGATTTTTGTTTTATAAAATTATGATACTTGATCCACTTTTCTTTGTGGGCTTTTGGCTCATTAGTCACAAATTTTCAGGTGCTTAGCTTTTGCTACATCTTAAAACTGGATGATTTGGAACAATATTTTAGTGATTATCTTTGGAGCTGCTTCTACTAAGATTTGCTTTATTTTCACGTTAGAAGATTTTATTTATGTCTGAGATTTTAGAATTTTATGAAAAAATAGAAACTTATTCTTATTATGGATTTAATTTGGAGTTTTAGCTGAATATTTAAGTATAACTATTTTCTGAAAAGTTGGGTATTACAGTTGGTATTTAGAGCCTAGGTTAGCTTCCTACCCTTTTAGAGTTATGAGTTTAGTTATTTGTGTTTCCTAAAGAAACTATCTTTATTTTTTTTTAGGTTAAATATTTTCTGACTTTCTCGATGCAAAAATATTTTTGTATCATTAAATGTTTTTGGTATGTTTAAATTTGGCGACCAAATTTTTTTAAGGAGGGTAGAATGTAATAATCATGATTTTTGTAATTATATATATATATACATTTTTCGCATTTTTAATTATTTGGTTATTTAAGAAAAATAGTATTTTATTATATAGATTTTTTATTAAATCTAAAGACCGCGTATTTTTATATTAAAAATAAACATTTCTAGTTATCTAAAATATTTAAGTAAGGTTAAAAAAATTGTTTTAATTTATATGTGCATAATTTTAATTTAATATATATTTATTTTATCACTAGAATTTAATAATAGGTGTAGTTATGTTGTGTATATTTATTAGTACGTGTTATGTGTATTCGAAAAACTCAATCAAAAACACTACATGTTAACAAAGAGATAATATTTGTTTAAATTTGTGATCAGTACCCTCTAACCCAAGTATTAGTTGAACCAACTTGTGTATAAATAGGCTATTAGCATATCATTTATCTCTGTATAACATCTTCTCTTTTCAGTACGTTCTATTTGCTATATTTTTACTTATGTATTTTACATGTTTATTGCATACTTCTATATATATATATATATATATATATATATATATAATTAAATTACATTTTTGTGAACTTATGTATGACTATTCAAATTCAATTATATTAGTTTATTTTATTATTTAGTTCCATGGTTATGTGTATAACACTATAGTTTACTTAATTTAATCATTTAGTTTGAAGTTGATTATTAAATGTTTTAGTTAATAATCACCATTTTTTTTGTAAATACTTAATGCATGAATTTATGTTTATAATTACGTGTTTTGTGCATGCATAATAATTCATATGTTATATGTTAAATATATGTTTAATTTAGATATGCATTTAGATTAGTGCACCAATTAAATATATGCTCATTTATTAAATTGATTATGCTTATTTTTTATAATGATATTTTCACACATAAGGTTATGAAAATTTTATACACCAATATTTATATTTTGTCCACTTGCATAATCATAAGCATATGTTACCTATTTTATTTATCTTTGTTATTTTATTTTAAGGATTATATAGATAGTAAATATTAAATGTACATCTATTTTATTCTGAATTTAAATAGTTTACATATACTTGATTTATTATTATTATAGATAATGTATTTAAGTGTTGAGATTTTTTTATTTGTCGCTACACTATTTTGAACTATTATATGAGAATGGTGGTATTTATATGTCAATATGAATTTATTTTGTTACTTGTAGTGACATTTATTGTTATTATGGGTTAAGATTTATAAAGTTAAAGTGTGGTTAGCTTAGTGGCATGTACATGTTAACATTCTGATTATTATATTAAGTGTATGTGTGTATGTGTAGGTTCATTTTGGCAACATAATTTGAGAGATATTGCTATTAAGGTAAGTTAACTCTTCACACTTTATTTATTTTAAAATCTTTTAAATATTTTTGCACTGCTTTTGTTTTAAAATTTATGGATGTAGTGCCCTGTTTTACAAGTTCCCTTTGATACCTTACTAGGGAGTGACGCATTATTGAGAGAAATTATGAACTTTTGATACTGTGTCACCAGGTATTTGTGGCTTTAACCAGGTGTGGAATTTTATATCTTATGTCATATGGATGTTGGAAAATGATTTTTGTGTTATAAAATTATGATACTTGATCGACTAGTGTAGAACTGTTTTCTTGCTAGGGCTCTTGGCTCATTACTCACAAATTTTCAGGTGCTTAGCTTTTGCCACATCTTAAAGCTGGATGCTTTGGAACAATATTTTAGTGATTATGTTTGTATTGGAGCTGCGACTCCCAAGATTTGCTTTATTTCAACTTAGATGATTTTAATTCTGTGTGGGATTTTAGAATTTTATGAAAAACTAGAAACTTATTCTTATGATTTGGATTTAATTTGGAGTTTTAGCTGAATATTTAAGTATAACTATTTTCTGAAAAGTTGGCGTATTATAGTTGGTATTCAGAGCCTAGGTTAGCTTCCTGTAGACTTCCCTTTTAGAGTTATGAGTTTAGTTATTTGCGTTTCCAAAAAAAAACTACTTTTATTTTTTTGGTTAAATATTTTCTGACTTTCTCGATGCAGAAATATTTTTTGGTATCATTAAATGTTTTTGGTATGTTTAAATTTGGGGATCAAATTTTTTAAGGAGGGTAGAATGTAATAACCATGATTTTTGTAATTATATATATACACATTTTTCGCATTTTTAATTATTTGGTTATATAAGAAAAAATAATATTTTATTATATAGATTTGTTATTAAATCTAAAGACGCGTATTTTTATATTAAAAATAAACATTTCTAGTTATCTAAAATATTTAAGTAAGGTTAAAAAAATTATTTTAATTTATATGTGCATAATTTTAATTTAATATATATTTATTTTATCACTAGAATTTAATAATAGGTGTAGTTATGTTGTGTATATTTATTAGTACGTGTTATGTGTATTTGAAAAACTCAGTGAAACACTACAGGTTAACAAAGAGATAATGTTTGTTTAAATTTGTGATCACGTAACCACTAACCCATTGAATCTGAGTATAAGTAACCAACTTGTGTATAAATAGGCTATTAGCATATCATTTTGTCTCTGTATAACATCTTCTCTTTTCAGGTACGTTCTATTTCCTATATTTTTACTTATATATTTTACATGTTTATTGCATACTTCTATATATATATATATATATATATATAATTAAATTACATTTTTGTGAACTTATGTATGACTATTCTAATTCACTTGTTATTAGTTTATTTTATTATTTAGTTCCATGTTTATGTGTATAACACTATAGTTTACTTAATTTAATCATTTAGTTTGATGTTGATTATTACATGTTTTTGTTAATAATCACCATTTTTTTTGTAAATATTTAATGCATGAATTTATGTTTATAATTACATGTTTTGTGCATGCATAATAATTCATATGTTATATGTTAAATATATGTTTGATTTAGATATGCATTTAGATTAGTGCACCAATTAAATATATGCTCATTTATTAAATTGATTATACTTATTTTGTATAATGATATTTTTACACGTAAGGTTATGAAAATTTTATACACCAATATTTATATTTTGTCCACTTGCATAATCATAAGCATATGTTACCTATTTTATTTATCTTTGTTATTTTATTTTAAGGATTATATAGATAGTAAATATTAAATGTACATATATTTTATTTTGAATTTAAATAGTTTACATATACTTGATTTATTATTATTATATATAATGTATTTAAGTGTTGAGTTTTTTATTTGTCGGTACAATATTTTGAACTATTATATGAGAATGGTGGTATTTATATGTCAATATGAATTTATTTTGTTACTTGTAGTGACATTTAATTGTTATTATGGGTTAATCTTTATAAAGTTAAAGTGTGGTTAGCTTAGAGGCATGTACATGTTAACATTCTCATTATTATATTAAGTGTATGTGTGTATGTGTAGGTTCATTTTGGCAACATAATTTGGGAGATATTGCTATTAAGGTAAGTTAACTCTTCACACTTTATTTATTTTAAAATCTTTTAAATATTTTTGTACTGCTTTTGTTTTAAAATTTATGGATGAAGTACCCTGTTTTACAAATAAGAATTCCCAGTAAGCTCTCACTTATGAACCAGTTAGTAATTGCGTATAGTTCCTCAACTATTGATACCTTACCAGGGAGTGGCGCATTATTGACAGAAATTATGAACTTTTGATACTGTGTCACCAGGTATTTGTGCCGCTGTGGAATTTTATATCTTATGTCATATGGATGTTAATTAAATTAAGTGTATGTGTGTATGTGTAGGTTCATTTTGGCAACATAATTTGAGACATATTGCTATTAAGGTAAGTTAACTCTTCACACTTTATTTATTTTAAAATCTTTTAAATATTTTTGCACTGCTTTTGTTTTAAAATTTATGGATGAAGTACCCCGTTTTACAAATAAGAATTCCCAGTAAGCTCTACTTATGAACCAGTTAGTAATTGCATATAGTTCCCGATACTGCGTCACCAGTACTTGTGGCCTTAACTAGCTCTGGAATTTTATATCTTATGTCATTTGGATTTTGGAAAATGATTTTTGTTTTATAAAATTATGATACTTATCCACTAGTGTAGAACTGTTTTCTTTGTGGGCTTTTGGCTCATTAGTCACAAATTTTCAGGTGCTTAGCTTTTGCTACATCTTAAAACTGGATGATTTGGAACAATATTTTAGTGATTATCTTTGTATTGGAGCTGCTTCTACTAAGATTTGCTTCATTTTTAGGTTAGAAGATTTTATTTATGTCTGGGATTTTAGAATTTTATGAAAAAATAGAAACTTATTCTTATTATGGATTTAATTTGGAGTTTTAGCTGAATATTTAAGTATAACTATTTTCTCAAAAGTTGGGTATTACAGTTGGTATTTAGAGTCTAGGTTAGCTTCCTACCCTTTTAGAGTTATGAGTTTAGTTATTTGTGTTTCCTAAAGAAACTATCTTTATTTTTTTTTAGGTTAAATATTTTCACTTTCTCGATACAGAAATATTTTTTGTATCATTAAATGTTTTTGGTATGTTTAAATTTGGCGACCAAATTTTTTTAAGGAGGGTAAAATGTAATAACCATGATTTTTGTAATTATATATATATATACATTTTTCGCATTTTTAATTATTTGGTTATATAAGAAAAATAGTATTTTATTATATAGATTTTTTATTAAATCTAAAGACGCGTATTTTTATATTAAAAATAAACATTTCTAGTTATCTAAAATATTTAAGTAAGGTTAAAAAAATTGTTTTAATTTATATGTGCATAATTTTAATTTAATATATATTTATTTTATCACTAGAATTTAATAATAGGTGTAGTTATGTTGTGTATATTTATTAGTACGTGTTATTTGTATTTGAAAAACTCAGTCAAAAACGCTACATGTTAACAAAGAGATAATGTTTGTTTAAATTTGTGATCACGTATCCACTAACCCGGAGTATTAGTTGAACCAACTTGTGTATAAATAGGCTATTAGCATATCATTTTATCTCTGTATAACATCTTCTCTTTTCAGGTACGTTCTATTTCCTATATTTTTACTTATGTATTTTACATCTTTATTTCATACTTCTATATATATATATATATAATTAAATTACATTTTTGTGAACTTCTGTATGACTATTCAAATTCAATTATATTAGTTTATTTTATTAATTAGTTCCTTGGTTATGTGTATAACACTATAGTTTACTTAATTTAATCATTTAGTTTGAA
Source organism: Apium graveolens (assembly GCF_009905375.1). Taxonomy (NCBI): domain Eukaryota; kingdom Viridiplantae; phylum Streptophyta; class Magnoliopsida; order Apiales; family Apiaceae; genus Apium; species Apium graveolens. The sequence continues at coordinate 76,480 of NW_027417878.1, read as the reverse complement.
GTTGATTATTAAATGTTTTAGTTAATAATCACCATTTTTTTGTAAATACTTAATGCATGAATTTATGTTTATAATTACGTGTTTTGTGCATGCATAATAATTCATATGTTATATGTTAAATATATGTTTAATTTAGATATGCATTTAGATTAGTGCACCAATTAAATATATGCTCATTTATTAAATTGATTATACTCATTTTTTATAATGATATTTTCACACGTAAGGTTATGAAAATTTTATACACCAATATTTATATTTTATCCACTTGCATAATCATAAGCATATGTTACCTATTTTATTTATCTTTGTTATTTTATTTTAAGGATTATATAGATAGTAAATATTAAATGTACATCTATTTTATTCTGAATTTAAATAGTTTACATATACTTGATTTATTATTATTATAGATAATGTATTTAAGTGTTGAGTTTTTTTTATTTGTGGCTACACTATTTTGAACTATTATATGAGAATGGTGGTATTTATATGTCAATATGAATTTATTTTGTTACTTGTAGTGACATTTAATTGTTATTATGGGTTAAGCTTTATAAAGTTAAAGTGTGGTTAGCTTAGTGGCATGTACATGTTAACATTCTGATTATTATATTAAGTGTATGTGTGTATGTGTAGGTTCATTTTGGCAACATAATTTGAGAGATATTGCTATTAAGGTAAGTTAACTCTTCACACTTTATTTATTTTAAAATTTTTTAAATATTTTTGCACTGCTTTTGTTTTAAAATTTATGGATGAAGTACCCCGTTTTACAAATAAGAATTCCCAGTAAGCTAACCATTTAGTAATTGCCTATAGTTGCGGATACTGTGTCACCAGTACTTGTGGCCTTAACGTGCTCTGGAATTTTATATCTTATGTCATTTGGATTTTGGAAAATGGTTTTTGTTTTATAAAATTATGATACTTGATCCACTAGTGTAGAACTGTTTTCTTTTTGGGCTTTTGGCTCATTAGTCACAAATTTTCAGGTGCTTAGCTTTTGCTACATCTTAAAACTGGATGATTTGGAACAATATTTTAGTAATTATCTTTGTATTGGAGCTGCTTCTACTAAGATATGCTTTATTTTCAGCTTAGAAGATTTTATTTCTGTCTGGGATTTTAGAATTTTATGAAAAAATAGAAACTTATTGTTATTATGGATTTAATTTGGAGTTTTAGCTGAATATTTAAGTATAACTATTTTCTGAAAAGTTGGGTATTACACTTGGTATTTAGAGCCTAGGTTAGCTTCCTACCTTTTAGAGTTATGAGTTTAGTTATTTGTGTTTCCTAAAGAAACTATCTTTATTTTTTTTAGGTTAAATATTTTCTGACTTTCTCGATGCAGAAATATTTTTGGTATCATTAAATGTTTTTGTATGTTTAAATTTGGCGACCAATTTTTTAAGGAGGGTAGAATGTAATAACCATGATTTTTGTAATTATATATATATATATATATATTATACATTTTTCGCATTTTTAATTATTTGGTTATATAAGAAAAATAGTATTTTATTATATAGATTTTTTATTAAATCTAAAGACGCGTATTTTTATATTAAAAATAAACATTTCTAGTTATCTAAAATATTTAGTAAGGTTAAAAAAATTGTTTTAATTATATGTGCATAATTTTAATTTAATATATATTTATTTTATCACTAGAATTTAATAATAGGTGTAGTTATGTTGTGTATATTTATTAGTACGTGTTATGTGTATTTGAAAAACTCAGTCAAAAACACTACATGGTAACAAAGACATAATATTTGTTTAAATTTGTGATCACGTACCCACTAACCGATTGAATGGGAGTATTAGTTGAACCAACTTGTGTATAAATAGGCTATTAGCATATCATTTTATCTCTGTATAACATCTTCTCTTTTCAGGTACCTTCTATTTTCCTATATTTTTACTTATGTATTTTACATGTTTATTGCATACTTCTATATATATATATAATTAAATTACATTTTTGTGAACTTATGTATGACTATTCTAATTCACTTGTTATTAGTTTATTTTATTATTTAGTTCCATGTTTATATGTATAACACTATAGTTTACTTAATTTAATCATTTAGTTTGATGTTGATTATTAAATGTTTTAGTTAATAATCACCAATTTTTTTGTAAATATTTAATGCATGAATTTATGTTTATAATTACGTGTTTTGTGCATGCATAATAATTCATATGTTATATGTTAAATATATGTTTGATTTAGATATGCATTTAGATTAGTGCACCAATTAAATATATGCTCATTTATTAAATTGATTATACTTATTTTGTATAATGATATTTTTACACCTAAGGTTATGAAAATTTTATACACCAATATTTATATTTTGTCCACTTGCATAATCATAAGCATATGTTACCTATTTTATTTATCTTTGTTATTTTATTTTAAGGATTATATAGATAGTAAATATTAAATGTACATCTATTTTATTTTGAATTTAAATAGTTTACATATACTTGATTTATTATTATTATATATAATGTATTTAAGTGTTGAGTTTCTTTTATTTGTCGGTACACTATTTGAACTATTATATGAGAATGATGGTATTAATATGTCAATATGAATTTATTTTTTACTTGTAGTGACATTTAATTGTTATTATGGGTTAAGCTTTATAAAGTTAAAGTGTGGTTAGTTTAGAGGCATGTACATGTTAACATTCTGATTATTATATTAAGTGTATGTGTGTATGTGTAGGTTCATTTTGGCAACATAATTTGGGAGATATTGCTAGGTAAGTTAACTCTTCACACTTTATTTATTTTTAAATAAGTATCCCATTTTCCATGTATATATGTATGTAGATTTACATGGAATGTCACTTGTATTTGTTTTTACATGACCTCTATGTCAAGAATTATCCTTTCAAGATTATATGTATATATGTATGTAGATTTACTTGGAATGTCACTTGTATTTGTTTTTACATGACCTCTATGTCAAGAATTATCCTTTCAAGATTATATGTCAAGGTTAGAAAAAAAATCAGTTACATTTGTATTAATTTTTTTGTTCCTCATAAATACTCAAATACATGATATTTGAAAAAAAAGAAAATTTATAGAACATAAGCCCAAGCATTATTTATATTTTATGTTCATATTTGTTGAATTATACTATTAATTTATTTTATGTGTATGTATGACCTTACTTTAGAGACATTTTCACACGAATTATATTTTTCTTGCTACTTGCAACAAGTTCCGAAAACAATGAAGAAAATACTCAAGGTGCCATCCCTTTCTCTTCATCAATATACCGTGTAAGGTTTCTTTGTTATTCTTTAACTTTTACCATGCCAATATATATTATTAATATAAATGCAGATAGTACAAGTGGATCTATGTGGGGTGTGTTTTTTTTTCTAATGTATATATGACAAAAAACTCTAAATTACTCTCTGTTGAACTAATAAAACACGAAGTTTACTTATATTCGGAGTTTACCATCTCACGAAGCCCCATCACTTTTTAACTTCATTTCACAATACACATGGTTGAAAATGAGATTTCTTACTTGATAGATATGTAGGCTTTGTTTGGGAAATTTTTTAGTGTTGGAAGAACTTATATTTTCAATACATGAATATGTAGGGTCACCATTTTCAGCCTCACTGGAACCCGTTGCTTAGTAACTTCTGTAGATCCGTAACTAATTGAAAATTATAGTGTTATGGTTTTTCTTTAATCCAATAGTAATATTGTTGGCGGTGTCACTGGTGATGATAATTTTACTAGTCCAATCGGTGGCACTAGTAGTCGTAATCTTAGGAGTGGAATTGGTGCTGGGATTGTTGGTGGTGAAGTTCATGCTAACTTAAGGAGTATCATTGGTGGTAACTTTAATAATGGCATAAGTGGTGGTAGCATTGGTGGTATATTGGGTACTTTTAAAAGTGGGATTGGTGGCAGTAAGACTAGCATCTTTAGTGGTTACATTGGTGGTACCAGAAACGACAATATTAGTAGTGGATTTGCTGGCATTGATGGTGTCATTGGTCCTGGTGCTCTTATTAGGGCAATTGGTGGCATTGAAAGCGGTAATCTTTGCTAGAGAATTGGTGGTGGTATTATTGGTGTTGGTGTTCAAGTTCGTGCTAGCTTAAGCAGTTCCATTTATGGCCAGTTTAATTATGGTATTACAGGTGGTAGCTTTGATGTTATATTAGTTAGTCTTAGTAGTGGCATTGGTGGTGGCATTGGTGGTGGCATTGGTGGTAGCTTAGTGGTCGTATTGGTAGCTTAGTGGTGGTATTATTGGTGTTGGGGTTGAAGTTCGTGCTAGCTTAAGCCGTTCCATTTATCGCCAGTTTAATTATGGTATTACAGGTGGTAGCATTGGTGGTATATTGTTTAGTCTTAGTAGTGGCAATTTATGGTAGCATTGCTGGTAGCTTTAGTGGTAGCACTGGTTGTATATTAGGTTATATTAGTAGTTGATTTAGCTTCGGAGATGGTGGTTGTGACGCCCTCCAAACCCTGGTGAGTAGTTTGGGGTTCACAACACACATATTATATAAACATGTATATGAAATATTATATGCAATTATCCTTATTTACGCAACCACGGATCCCAATAGGTGAAAGTATGAAAACCAACCACAACCTTGACTTTTATTACGTCATATTAAATCCCAACTAGTTTAACTTACAACTGAAAATGAAATCATTCTTACAAACTTGCATAACTCAAACTAGCTCGATCCAACTCAACCGGGAATCCTAGATCGTATACTGGACCGGGGATCCTCGTTACCAATAATTTCCATTTTAACTGTAGAATGACTTAAACAGATTCACAAGGGTTAGCTAACTAGCTCAGCAAGTTATAATAATAATAACCGGGTGTTAACAATGATCAATTGAAATGATTCATAGGAATCTAGTTCCTTGTTAAGCAACTATTAGAATTGGATATTCATTTTTAAGTTTAAAACCAAGGTTAGGCTGCTGATCAGTGACACACTAACCCGATTAAGGCACACAGCTCTGTTCTCTATACTGGATTCAAGGGACACATTGACCTAATATGACCACCAATCTGGTCTGACCTCGAATCTGTTCCATATTTAGAAACCTGTCCAATTCTATAACAATTCAACATGATAAATATTGTATTTCAATAAAACAGAATCATAATTAACATTGATAAAACATTTATTTCGGGGCATAAAGTAATTCATTAATATCACCAGAGTATATCAGGGTATGTATGAGGAATAACTTCCAGCTTGTAGGAGAATCAGGAATTAGATGAATAATGGTTATACAGGGTTTAGTTCACTATACCATAGAATTGCTTTCGCAACCAGATTTTCTAAAACCATCCAAAAAACGTTGCTGGTGAAAGGTGATTTCATGTCTATTTCAAGGGATTTTAAAAACATTGCAATTGAATCAACAAAATTTTGAGGTCGTTATAAATACATATTATTGCAATACATTATATAATCGTTACAATAGATAAGAGATTTGGGCACAAAAGTTAGGCGGTCTTGTTCAAAACTTGTCAGCGGGCTTGCTGAAATTGTTTTCTCGGCTTTCTATTAAATAAACAAAAAAAACACAGACTATCAAACAATCTCCACTGCGACGAAAGATTAAATCTTTGCTGAAATATTTCTCTCAAACACTGAATATTAAATCTTTGTAAAGACTCAAGCTCCAAGAAGATTAAATCTCGGAAAAGCTTAAACCTTGAGCGGAATGTATTTTTTTCCCAAATCAGCTTTCCTAAAGTTCTTTCAATTCACTAAATTTAATTTAGGAGAAGATTAAATTTGGTCGATTATTGTTAATTATTGTTTAATTTACCTCCTTGCTTTTTTGTTTCTATGTTATTTTGTGTTTGAGATCTTTTATGGATGTTACACTATGTGTTAATTAGGGTTTTGTTTATTAAGTTATATTTATCTGTCAATCGTATCTTATTATCAGTTCTGAGTTGTAATGGGATTTGTTTGGAATGACAGTGGTATGAAATTGTAAGGTATCACTTGTCGTTGTAAAAGTAGAATTTGTATTTTCGACTTTTTGTTTGCTCCATGTTCTAATCGTTTGTTAATCTTTATAGAATGAAATACTACAAAGAAGAAATTCAATACTTTTAGATGTTTTATTATATATCGACTCGTTAAATAAAAAGCTTGTGTCCAATCGCCTAGGTCATATAAAGGCATTTGTATAATTGTTTATTAATAATCAATTAAGCAAGTGTTATTATAATTCACATCTTATAATTTTTTTTACTGGTTTCATTTTATAAAAAGATAAAAGAAAATTGTGAGAAGATGACCCGAGCTACGGGAAGTGAGAACGAATGTCTTGAAAGAAGAGATACCATAAGTGTCGATAACAAGAATAGTTCAAGGACGGAGAGGAGATATGTTACTAATACAAATAACGAAGAAAATGACAACTATAGTATTGGTGGAGGACATTGATCTGCAACTATGACCTTGCTACCTACTACAAGGAAATGTATCAAGTTAGCAAAAGTGGAAAGGTTGCCATCTTTTATAACATGGATTCCCTTGGATAGGTAAAACATTTTGTACTCTTTCTTGACAACTCCTTATCATTTGGTGATAAGGAATTAAATTAAATTTCAATATGAGATTCTCAGATTGTTATTTACAAATCCCGGTACCTGACTTTCTCTTTGTAGGGTCGTTTCTCCACAAACATGGATCAAATCGACTCATCAAAAAAGCATCTTCTGCTCAAGGTAAAATATCAGAGTCTGGAGGAACATCTCGATTTGGTCGCTTTGGCTTTGGCTCATAGTTATAAACAAAAATATCGAAACCACGACAAGACAAACAGGTATATTGTAATTATGGGACATGCATATCTGATATTCCTTGTTATGGCCTCCACATCTAAATGTCTTCCACTATGATTTAGTTGGATAGTACACACACATATGTTTTTTCCTATGGTTTTACATGGTTTTGTTTTTGCTCGGGTAAGTTGTTTAAATTTTTGTCAAATTTTACCGTTTTCTTTGATATATGGTTATTCGATTAAGGTCGTGTCAAATTTTACCCTTTTTGCAAACTTTTTTTAATTATTATTTCACAATCACTAGGTCATAGTACCTATTAGGGAGGAGGAAGTTAAGAATGTAGTCTTGTTCATGCATCAATACAACTCACTAGATCCACATGGGTCGAACCCGCCATTTTTCAAACGTATTGAAATATTTTTAAAAGATATGTTGTTCTATTTTGTCAGATTTTCTTTGATACACGACATGGGCCTAGGGAACTAAATCGTAGGCTTGTATGTCTTATTCCTAAGGTTAAACAACTGAAACATATGGAAGATCTTTGACCTATCTATTTTTATAATGTTGTGATGCGCATACTGTCGAAGGTGGTGGTGAATAAGTTCAAACTATGTTTAATCTAGACAGTGTCTAATAAACAGAGTGCTTTTAATGAAGGGAGGCTCTTAGCTCATAATACAATGATTGCTTTGAAGTCACAAGGGAGAAAAGGGTGTGGCTGGGTTAAGAATTGATATTTTATGGTATAAGATAGGTTGGAATGGATATTTATTGATATAACGATTAAAGTTCTCTTTTACAACTTAAAAAACTTTGGTACACTTTATTTTCTCCTTTTTACCATGTACGAGATTCAACTATCCGCCACTAGAACTCAATTTGTTAATTATATGGATAGAAAGGATTTTATCATAGAATTGATTTGTTGAGAAATATGTGTAAGTAAAACTAAATTGAACACAATTTGTCTCTCTAATTAATAACCACTCTTTAATTTGGATCAAATTTCTCCATTGCAAAGTACTACATTATAAACAATTATAGCCTCCATGTATTGAGAAATACATGTATACAACACTCTATAATCCACCAACATACGAGGAAAATTGTAATGTTTCTATCATCTCTACTATTTTTTTATTTATTTTAAATTTAGATTAATTTTAATTTCCATATTGTTAACCATGTTTATTAGATTTAAGGTTTAAGAAATCAAATACCATTACTCAGCTATTATATCACACATTACCATTCTCTTATAGAGGAATAAAAATAAATTGGGGATATTTTGATAAAGTTTTTGGAGAAAACCTAACCATTTAGCAATATCATTATAAATCATTAACCGTCAAGGTCTGCTCCAAAGAATGATGATCCAATGGTACATCAAGCATTTTCTTGGTGTTGGTGATATTGATGACAAAGTTGTTCTCAGAGAATGACAAGTTATTAATTTTTTATTATCTTGGAAAGTATTTTTATATATTTCTACGATTTAACATAGCGTTATTATATGATTTTATGTGCGAAAATTCACAAGCGATAATATCTGATAGTGTTTATAATACATAAGTTGTATTACACAAAATATGATCATATATTATTGATTCTAGCAAGCTACAATAATTATTGAATTCACTTTATATGTTGAAATATATGTGACCCTCCTAACCATCCTAACAGAGAGTCTTATTTATTATTTTTATATATAAACAAGAAGTAATGAGTTGCTTATGCAATGAGAGCCAAAAAAAGGTGAAACAAATTAAACAGGAGATTTTGTACTCCTTCCATTCAACTTTTATCTGGCATCACTTGATCTAATTATCGAGGAAATACTTGATAACATAATAGCAAGGCACACTTCCCTTGCAACAACAACAAGTTAAATGCTTTGTTCTTATATGCAGCTTAAGCAAAACACTGAAAATATTTTTTGTTTGATTATATATTCTTTGTGAGATGCATAGAAAGTAGAAACATGTTGAATCCTTTATTTGTAGATATAATGTAAATATTACAAACCATGGCAGTTTATAGATGATTTAAGAATTACAAGTGCAATGATTTTAATTGTAGTCCATTTTTATTTCATCATCTAATTGCTTACAAAATTTTAAGAATTGGATTATTCCGTGCTCATCTCTGTTTTACATTATTGGATATTGTGTGACTATATGTTCATATCACAGGTTTATTTTGACCAGAGACAAGATTAATAGTAAAATATGTTAGTTCCTCAATTCTCTTTGAGAAGCTTTAAGAAGTTTTAACAAAACTATGTCAAATTCATAATATGAGCCATAACCTTGTATCCTACTTCCTTTTGTAAGACCACACAATCACTCATAAACCAGACAAGTTATAAATATTTTCTCTATTTACCTCTTACTAACCATTTCGAAAAACAATGAAATATTTATAAATATTCTACTACAAACTTACAGGTGTTCTCTGTAGTTGCAAGTGATAGGCTATCTTACTGGTATAGAGATGATTCTTAAGGATGTTAGTTACTTGGTACAACTTGGAAGTGGGGCTGCCGATGATTCCATCCTCTGAATTACCCATTAGTGATTGCACCAACTATTTCTAAATCATTTTATGCTAAATACTATGCTATCTTATACCTCTAAAAATTTAATTTGATTAAATGTTGTTATGGTAATATTAATTTGTACATGACAATTAATTTCCTAATTATTGTGAGAGGTTTTTAGAGTTGAATCTATTATAGTAGTACTTCTATTATTGTTAGTTAGGGTTGTAGTAGTACATATATTATTGTTAGTTGAGGCGAGCAGGAAATTTATATATAATTTCACTAAATAAAATTTAAAACTCTCCACAAAATGTCATTTTCAAGTTAAGTTTTTTATACAATGCTTACCACTTAATTTATAGAAACTCATTTTATTTACAATATAAAATAAATTATAGTAATGCTTGTTTACCTATGCTTGTAAATCAATACCCAATTAGTTGGTGTTACCTAATAACACACGAAATTTACTTATATATGGAGTTTCCCATCTCACAAAGCCCCATCACTTTTTAACTTAATTTAACAAGACACCTGGTTGAAAGTGAGATTTCTTACTTGATAGAGATGTAGGGTTTTTTGTGAAAATTTTTTAGTGGTGTAAGAACTTATATTTTCAATACATGAATAGGTAGGGTCACCATTTTCACCCTCACTAGAACCAGTTCCTCATGTAACTACTATAGATCCGTAACAATTCAAAAAGTATAGAGTTATAAGTTTTTCTCAAATCCAGTAGTAATATTGTAGGCGGTGTCATTGGTGGTGGTAATTTTACTAGTTCAATTGGTGGTACTAGTAGTCGTAATCTTAGGAGTGGAATTGGTGGTGGGATTGTTGGTGGTAAAGTTTGTGCTACCTTACGGAGTATCATTGGTGGTAACTTTAATAATGACATCAGTGGTAGTATCATTGGTGGTATAGTTGCATTGGTAGTAGCATGACTAGCGCCTTTAGTGGTTACATTGGTGGTACGTGAAATGATAATATTAGTAGTGGATTAGGTGGCATTGATGGTTACATTGGTCCCGGTGCTCTTATTAGTGTAACTGGTGACATTGGAAGCGGTAATCTTGGTTAGAGAACTGGTAGTAATATTATATGTATTGGTGGTGAAGTTTATTCTAACTTAAGCACTTCCATTTATGGCCACTTTAATTATGGTATTACAGGTGGTAGCATTGATGTTATATTGGTTAATCTTAGTAGTGGTATTGGTGGTAGCATAACTTGAATCATTAGTGGTGGTACTCATGGTAGAATGGCTAGTTGGCATAGTGGTATCATGGCTGAAATATTGGTTAGTGTTAGTAGCGAAAATTGTGGTAGCAATGCTAGTAGCTTTAGCGATAGCATTGGGTGTATATTAGGGAATATTAGTGGTTGATTTATTTTCGGAAATGGTGGTTGTGACACCCTCCAAACCCGGGTCAGAAGTTTGGGGTTCACAACACACACAATATATAAATCAGTATATGAAATATTATATGCAATAACCCTTATTTATGCAACCACAGATCGCAACAGGTTAAATATGAAAACAAGCCAAAACCTTAACTTTTATTACGTCGTACCAAATCCCAACTAGTTTAGTTTACACCTAAAAATGAAATCATGCTTACAAACTTGCATAACTCAAACTATAACACAAAGCTCCCGCTAGCTCGATCCAACTCAACCTGGAATCTTAGCTCGCATACAGGACCGGGATCCTCGTTACCAATAATTTCCTATTTAACTTTAGAATGACATAAACAGGTTCGCAAGGGTGAGCTAACTAGCTCATCAAGTTAAACTAACAATAACCGAGGGTAAACAATGATCAACTGAAATGATTCATAGAAATCATGTTTCTTGTTAAGCAATTTTGTAATTGGATATTCAATTTTAAGTTTAAATTGGATATTCATAGAAATATTTATAAATTTTCTATTATAAACTTACGTGTGTTTTCTGTAGTTGCAAGTGATAGGGTGTCTTGCATGTATGGAGATGATTCTTAAGGATGTTCGTTACTTGGTACAACTTGGAAGTATTCAATCGTCTGAATTAACGATAGCATGCCAATGATTCCATCCTCCAAATTTCTCATTAGTGATTGCAACAACTATTTCTAAATCATTTTATGCTAAATACTATGTAAAAAATATGCTTCATGTGCGGTGGTCTATAGTAGACTTACTATATCTTAAACACTGCTTCTTGCATTGATTTACACCTTTCTTTGTGGACTTATTTTTATGTAAATTTTATCAAATTCAAATGAGTATTTAAAGTGTTGTTAGGACTTGGTTTTAGTGGAACAAGTCTTGAATTTTGGTGTGACTAATTTTATTGAAAACATGAATTGTTAGTTTCTTGATGGATTATCTAGGTACAAGAAGATAAATCCAATTAGAAGTTATTTTGCTTGCTTAAATAGCAATAATAACTGTTGACTTACAAAGTGAGAAATATTATAGGTTCTATTAGCAAATAAAAATAAAATTTTGGTAGAATAAAAAGCCAATAAGCCATAGTGGGAACATATTAATTATAATTTAATTGACTAATCTATTTCAACTAAAAAAGATAAATGTTCATTTCAACTTAAAAGATAAATATTTAATAATTTAAATAAAGATAAATTAAATAGTTTTAAGGGTGGCTTAATTAATTTACATATTTAGAATTTGGATCAAATCAATTTTTCTAAAAAAATAATGAATCTGGATTTTATACAAAATTTTGAGGCCCAAGAATGGCGCAAATTAAGGCACGTCCAAATTAGATATATGTAAAATACTTAATTTTATTACCTTTCGTTTCTTCGAAAAATAATGTACATTTATTAAATTTTCTTTAAATATATTAAAGATGTGTAAAATTTTATCCGATTTAGAATTTTATCCCAAAATATTTTAGTGTAAAAAATTGGATGAAAAATAAAACTATCAAAAAAATTATTTCGATATTTTTAAAATTCCGAATTTGAGTTAATCCAAGTTTTTCTCTTTAGGAGAGAAGCAAAATTTTATAATAAAATATATGTACAGAGAGCTTCGGACCTTTTTAAATATGACTTTCTTAAGATCGAATCAAACGAGTTTTTCAATTTTTTTTATGGTTTATATTAACACTAAATATAATTTATTTTAATATAGCCTTTAGCAATATTAAGTACCTTATTTACAAATATTGATTCAATAATAATTAGTCAATTTAGTTGTTATATAATTGGACTTTAAATTGGATCCTGGAAAATTGTTCATTGTTTTTATCGAATTGTTTAAACTTATATTTTTTCTAAAATACTAGGTGTTGTGGGGAGGCCATAAAGATAAAACAATTTTTTTTATATTCACTATATAACATATTTTCTTATTCATTTATTAATGTTGTGTATTTTTTTAGAAAAGACATATCAATATTCATTAATCTTGACATTTACATATTTTATATAAGTTACTTTATAATTCAATATTAAGTATTTAATTTGTACAATTTATTTTGCAAACATAAATATTTTATGATGCTTAATTAAGTTTTATTTTTTACAAAATTGTATTTTCCTTGTAAATTTGAGTAAGTAGATTTGAGAATAATGTGTTTTTTTATCATAACAATTTATGAGTTCATGTTCTTTATTTTATCCTTACAATGACGTCTCAATAATGTGTTTAACATATTTTATTAGCAAGAAAATCATAAAAACTAATTTACACTAATTGATATCATTTCAATTTAAATAAATATTGACTTTACTATCAATAATTCATATAAATTTCCAAAAGTTGATTGTTCAACCGTGTTAGTTTAACAAGATAATATCAAGATAATGTCATTCAACAAAATAAAATATACATGTTTAAATTATTTAATCTCCATTAATTTATTTTGTAACTTTTACCTAAAATTATGAAAAGCCCTTTATAATAGAAAAAAGTCTAATCATATATAAAATAAAATTTACTTTGTTAGAAATACACAACATTATGCAATTTTTTGTGAGCATAGTTTGTACTCTTGTATTGTATCATCCTAATTTTTCTTCTGGTCAAAACTTGCTTCAATTCTTCTTCTTGCTGATCAAGGCTTGCTTCTTCTCAGAGTTTGGCTTTATGAATGAGCAGCAAAGTGTCAGACTTCATCACAATTATAGCACTTGATCTTTGACTTGTAATTTTCCCATACCTTGACTCCTTGCTATCATTTTTCCTTTAATTCCTCTTATCAGGGTAAAGTTTGAGTAACTATAGCCTTTTTTTCAAAACCATTTTTTTGAAGTCTATATAGCCCATATTTCTAAACTTTTTAACTAAAAGAGTATCAATTTGTAGGATATCTTCATCATTACCATGATCAATTTCAGTTCTTGAATAATTTTGTAAGTCATCAGGAGTATTTGAGACTCAGTGTCAGACTATACAATCATGGCATTTTGAAATGACTCTTTCTTTCAATTTTTTCTCTTATTTTTCCTCTACCCTTAGAGAAACAATGTCTTGTCCCATTTCGTCTTAATTTTCTACCCCATCTAGGGTTCATTAGTTTCAGAATTCCATATATCTCAACTAGAGATGTGTCTTAAAGATCATAGTTATCCCTTATTGATATAACTTTCAAGTAACCCTTTTGAGGGATTGCAAGAAGAACCTTCAAGTTTGAATCTGCTGGATCATACTCTATGTCAACAAGTGACAAATCATTCAACAATTTCTCAAATATATCATAGATTTCAAACAAAGACTCATCAACTTTTGAGTCAAAGTGCTCATACCTTATCACAATTATACTCTATTGTTTAGTTTGGCTTTCTACATGAGGAACAAAGTATCCGACTTTATCACAATTATAGCACTTGATCGTAATTTTCCCATACCTTGACTCCTTGTTATCATTCTTCCTTTAATTCCTCTTATCACGGTAAAGTTGGAGGAACTACAGCCTTTTTTTCAAAAACATTTTTTTTAAAGTCTATATAGACCATATTTCTAAACTTTTTAACTAAAAGAGCATCAATTTGTTGGATATCTTCATCATTTCCATGATCAATTTCAGTTCCTCAATAATTTTGTAAGTCATCATGAGTATTTGAGACTCGGTGTCAGACTATACAATGATGGCCTTTCATATTGAAATGGCGCTTTCTTGCAAATTTCTCTCTTATTTTTTTCCTCTACCCTGAGAGAAACATGTCTTGTCCCATTTGGTCTTACTTTTCTACTCCATCTCCAGTTCATTAGTTTTGAGAATTCCATATATCTCAACTAGAGATGTGTCTTCAAGATCATAGTTATCCCTTATTGATATAAATTTCTGAAATCTATCATAGATTTCAAAAAAAGACTCATCAACTTTTGAGTCAAAGTGCTCATACTGGTGATTGAGTATTCTCCTTGGAATCTTCTTGATAGCGGTTGTGCCTTACACTTAACCACCTAAGTGTCTCAATAGTCATCCGGACTTTACATAAATGATATTCATTAATTTTCAAGATAGGAAATTTGAGGGTTTCATATCTGCTCATATTGTTGTTGATTTGGTTTATGGCTAATGGTGACCGCACATTTTGTTGAGTTTCATTATCTGCCATTAATAATTATTTTCTCGATCTTAAAGTGATTTTATATAAACACCAAGCTTTGATATCAATTTTTATGCCTTTAGTTACCGATAGAAGGGGTCAATATAATTATAACAATCAAATCCAATTATGTACTCAATAATGAAGAATAGTTTTTACATTATTGAATAAAAACTTATTACAAAATTCCCTAGCTGTACATGAGCAAATATCTTGAGAGCTTGTAGGTTATGCCTATGATAAAATAAATGCACAAGTGTTAACCTACTAGTGTTAACCTAATTTCTGCTTCTATACTGCACACTTACACACAATCAATATAAAGATAAAATCAATAAGGAATCCTAATACATATGCTATAATATCAAAAAAATACTAATATGAACAATATTGATGAGAAGTATTCATGAATAAATAGTGATGAGGTCATTTTTGTTAAACTTTCATATGAAATACTAATGGAAAAAAATGTGATAGTTATTTACTCATATCATCAACTTTGACACCATTTTTTTTGAAGTTTTATAAACCATTTTTTAATTTTCAGGAAATCAGAACTCAATTCCTACCACATGGGTAGGTTCCGCCTTTGGGCACAAATTGAAGTATGTTCTGGGATTTGATAAACTTTGAATTTAAATTTTGATCTCCTTTTTTAATATTTTTTCTTGGAATTTGGTGATCTTATTATTTTTTTATATTTTCTTAAAATATTTGCAAGAAATGTTTATTCAAATAACTAATTTGGATTAAAATTACTCAAAGAACTATAAAAAAATGGGTAGTACAAAATATAAGTAATGTAAATGATATTTAAATAATTTTAATATATTTTTGTAAGCATTAATTATTTGTCCAAAACATATTTTCATTATAAAATTTTCTCAACTGAAGTTAGAAACTTATAATTTTCTGCTTAAATCATTACTTTGCATGATTATTAAAATATTTTTTTAAGAAAAATATTTTCTAACACTAATATAATCGTAGATTCAAATCATAACTAAAAAATTACAAAGTTGGTATGAAATTTAAGTAGTCATTTTCTACTATTTGTTATATAGAAAAAAAATGCTTATTGGGCCATAATAGTCATTTCATACCAAAGTGAATATAAATGATGAATTACATAAAATCTTAGGCCAAACTTAGTAGAATATACTTCATCCCATAATACATGTTTTCTTGTTCATGTAAAATTAATAATTTTACATATCTTTTTAAAATAATAATTTTTTTTGAATTAAAGTTTAATATTAATAATTTTATTCAAAGAAGGAAATTCTAGAAGTAATTTTTGTACGTATCCACTTTATTCATCTTAAAAAAAATAATGGAATTATATTTTGGTACATATTTGACAAAATAATGTTCTCTTTGCATTTCATACCCACCTTGTAAAAAAACCCAAAATTTGTTGGAAAACTTGGGTATTGAAAATTTTGAGTTACAAAACAAGTTTATAAATATAAGCATTGTTTTAAATAATAAATTTTCATTAGAATTGAAAATATTAAAAATATTCATTATAATTATGTCAAAGTACATATGGGTAAGTCAAACAACTTATGTACTTAGACACTATCAGCTGATTTCTCATTCCATTTCTTCCCAATTTAGATTTTTCCCAATCAACGGGTGAATGAATATGGTATATATAGTGTTACCCACAATATATTGTCATTTTACATGTTCAAATCAAATTGACTAAGAATAGAATAAAAATCAACAATCATATTATCATTCATTTTAATTCCTATGTTTAAATAAAGATAGCAATTAGTAAATATTTTTAAAATTGTATCTTTTTTCCCATAAGTATAACTTGTTTCTCAAAATTTGGTATTCAATCTTATACCTTGAGAAATTTAATTTGATTAAATGTTGTTATTGTAATATTAATTTTTACATGACTAATAATATCTCAATTATTGTGAGAGGTTTTTAAGACTTGAATGTATGATAGTAGTACTTTTATTATTCTTAGTTAGGGTTGTAGTAGTACATATATTATTGTTAGTTGAGGTCAGTAGGGAATTTATATATAATTTCACTAAATAAAATTTAAAATTTCCGAGAAAATATCATTTTTAGTTAAGTTTTTTATAAAATTCTTACCACTTAATTTTTAGAATCTCATTTTATTTACAATACAAAATAAATTAGAGTAATGCATGTTTACTTATGGTTGTAAATCAACACCCAATTAGTTTGTATAATACATGGAGCAGACTTTGTTAAATTATATTTTATAAAAAGAAAATTTTTAATTTGTAATAAGAAATTAATACTAAGATAAAAAATAATTTAAACTAAATTGGGCCCATTGAAACCCATGATATACAATTGGGCCTGCAAAGTATAGAATATTAAAAATGTAGGTAAATACAAACAAAATGAATTTGTACATGGCCATCAAATAGGCCATAAAATAGTGTTTTGGAGTTATTTGTATTTTCTATCAAAGAGTGTTTTGGTGCTCTAAGGTTAAACACATCTCCAAATGAATTGGTGGAGGACTAATCAAATGAATTGGTGGAGGACTAAGTGGATAAGGTTTACAGGTTATCATGAATTGATGTTGTTTAACAAAGTTAAGGTAATAATTTATATCTCCCTGTTTCTTCATTTTCTTTTCATATGTGTTATTTGCATAAACTTTTGGTAGAAATCAAACACTGAAATAAGTATCTCATTTTCCATGTATATATGTATGTAGATTTACTTGGAATGTCACTTGTATTTATTTTTACATGACCTCTATGTCAAGAATTATCCTTTCAAGATTATATGTCAAGGTTAGAAAAAAAATCAGTTACATTTGTAATAATTTTTTTTGTTCCTCATAAATACTCAAATACATGATATATGAAAAAAATAAAAATTTATAGAACATAATCCCAGGCATTATTTATATTTTATGTTCATATTTGTTGAATTATACTATTAAATTTATTTTATCTGTATGTATGACCTTACTTTAGAGACATTTTCACAGGAATTATATTTTTCTTGCTACTTACAACAAGTTCCGAAAATAATGAAGAAAATGCTCCAAGTGCCATCCCTTTCTCTTCATCAATATACCGTGTAAGGTTTCTTTTTTATTCTTTAACTTTTACCATGCCAATATATATTATTAATATAAATGTAGATAGTACAAGTGGATCTATGTGGGGTGTATTTTTTTTTCTAATGTATATATGACAAAAAACTCTAAATTACTCTTTGTTGACCTAATAAAACACGAAGTTTACTTATATCCGGAGTTTAAGATCTCACGAAGCCCCATCACTTTTTAACTTCATTTCACAACACACATGGTTGAAGATGAGATTTTTTACTTGATAGATATGTAGGCTTTGTCTGGGAAATTTTTTAGTGTTGGAAGAACTTATATTTTCAATACATGAATAGGTAGGGTCACCATTTTCTGCCTCAATGGAACCCGTTGCTTAGTAACTTCTATAGATCCGTAACTAATTGAAAACTATAGAGTTATGGTTTTTCTTTAATCCAGTAGTAATACTGTTTGCGGTGTCACTGGTGATGGTAATTTTACTAGTCCAATGGGTGGCACTAGTAGTCGTAATCTTAGGAGTGGAATTGGTGGTGGGATTGTTGGTGGTGAAGTTCATGCTAACTTAAGGAGTATCATTGGTGGTAACTTTAATAATGGCATAAGTGGTGGTAGCATTGGTGGTATATTGGGTAGTTTTAAAAGTGGGATTGGTGGCAGCAAGACTAGCATCTTTAGTGGTTACATTGGTGGTACCAGAAACGATAATATTAGTAGTGGATTTGCTGGAATTGATGGTGTCATTGGTCCTGGTGCTCTTATTAGGGCAATTGGTGGCATTGAAAGCGGTAATCTTTGCAGGAGAATTGGTGGTGGTGTTATTGGTGTTGGTGTTCAAGTTCGTGCTAGCTTAAGCAGTTCCATTTATGGCCAGTTTAATTATGGTATTACAGGTGGTAGCTTTGATGTTATATTAGTTAGTCTTAGTAGTGGCATTGGTGGTGGCATTGGTGGTGGCTTAGTGGTCGTATTGGTAGCTTAGTGGTGGTATTATTGGTGTTGGGGTTGAAGTTCGTGCTAGCTTAAGCCGTTCCATTTATCGCCAGTTTAATTATGGTATTACAGGTGGTAGCATTGATGTTATATTGGTTAGTCTTAGTAGTGGCAATTTATAGTAGCATTGTTGGTACCTTTAGTGGTAGTACTGGTTGTATATTAGGTAATATTAGTAGTAAATTAGCTTCAGAGATGGTGGTTGTGACGCCCTCCAAACCCGGGTCAGAAGTTTGGGGTTCACAACACACATATTATATAAACCTGTATATGAAATATTATATACAATTACCCTTATTTATGCAAACACGGATCACTATAGGTTAAAATATGAGAAACCAACCACAACCTTGACTTTTATTACATCATACCAAATCCTAACTAGTTTAACTTACAACTGAAAATGAAATCATTCTTACAAACTTGCATAACTCAAACTAGCTCGATCCAACTCAACCGGGAATCGTAGATCGCATACTGGACTGGGGATCCTCGTTACCAATAATTTCCATTTTAACTGTAGAATGACTTAAACAGATTCACAAGGGTTAGCTAACTAGCTCAGCAAGGTATAATAATAATAACCGGGTGTTAACAATGATCAATTGAAATGATTCATAGGAATCTAGTTCCTTGTTATGCAACTATTAGAATTGGATATTCATTTTTAAGTTTAAAACCAAGGTTAGGCTGCTGATCAGTAACACACTAACCCGATTAAGGCACACAGCTCTGTTCTCTATACTGGATTCAAGGCACACATTGACCTAATATGACCACCAATCTGGTTCGACCTCGAATCTGTTCCATATTTAGAAACTTGTCCAATTTTATAACAATTCAACATGATAAATATTGTAATTCAATAAAACAGAATCATAATTAACATTGATAAAACATTTATTTCGGGGCATAAAGTAATTCATTAATATCACCAGAGTATATCAGGGTATGTATGAGGAATAACTTCCAGCGTGTAGGAGAATCAGGAATTAGATGAATAATGGTTATACATGGTTTAGATCACTATACCATAGAATTGCTTTCGCAACCAGATTTTCTAAAACCATCCAAAAAACGTTGCTGGTTAAAGGTGATTTCATGTCTATTGCAAGGGATTTTAAAAACATTGCAATTGAATCAACAAAATTTCGAGGTCTTTACAAATACATATTATTGCAATACATTATATAATCGTTACAGTAGATCAGAGATTTGGGCCCAAAAGTTAGGCGGTCTTGTTCAAAACTTGTGAGCGGGCTTGCTGAAATTGTTTTCCCGGCTGTCTATTAAATAAACAAAAAAAACACAGACTGTCAAACAATCTCCACGGCGACGAAAGATTAAATCTTTGCTGAAATATTTCTCTCAAACACTGAATATTAAATCTTTGTAAAGACTAAAGCTCCAAGAAGATTAAATCTCGGAAAAGATTAAACCTTGAACGAAATGTATTTTTTCCCCAAATCATCTTTCCTAAAGTTCTTTCAATTCACTAAATTTAATTTAGGAGAAGATTAAATTTGGTCGATTATTGTTAATTATTGTTTAATTTACCTCCTTGCTTTCGTGTTTCTATGTTATTTTGTGTTTGGTATCTTTTATGGATGTTACACTATGTGTTAATTAGGGTTTTGTTTATTAAGTTATATTTATCTGTCAATCGTATCTTATTATCAGTTCTGAGTTGTAATGGGATTTGTTTGGAATGACAGTGGTATGAAATTGTAAGGTATCACTTGTCGTTGTAAAAGTAGAATTTGTATTTTGGACTTTTTCTTTGCTCCATGTTCTAATAATTTGTTAATCTTTATAGAATGAAGTACTATAAAGAAGAAATTCAATACTTTCAGATGTTTTATTATATATTGACTACGGGAAGTGAGAACAAATATATTGAAAGAAGAGATACCATAAGTGTCGATAACAAGAATAGTTCAAGGACGGAGAGGTGATATGTTACTAATACAAATAACGAAGAAAATGACATCTATAGTATTGGTGGAGGACATTGATCTGCAACTATGACCTTGCTACCTACTACAGGGAAATGTATCAAGTTAGCAAAAGTGGAAAGGTTGCCATCTTTTATAACATGGATTCCCTTGGATAGGTAAAACATTTTGTGCTCTTTTTTGACAACTCCTTATCATTTGGTGATAAGGAATTAAATTAAATTTCAATCTGAGATTCTCAGATTGTTATTTACAAATCCTGGTACCTGACTTTCTCATTGCAGGGTCATTTCTCCACAAACATGGATCAAATCGACTCATCAAAAAAGCATCTTCTGCTCAAGGTAAAATATCAGAGTCTGGAGGAACATCTCGATTTGGTCGCTTTGGCTTTGGCTCATAGTTATAAACAAAAATATCGAAACCACGACAAGATAAACAGGTATATTGTAATTATGGGACATGCATATTCGATATTCCTATGGATTTACACACACATATGTTTTTTTTTACCGTTTTGTTTGATATATGGTTATTCGATTAAGGTCGTGTCAAATTTTACCCTTTTTGCAAACTTTTTTTAATTATTATTTCCCAATCACTAGGTCATAGTACCTATTAGGGAGGAGGAAGTTAAGGATGTAGTCTTGTTCATGCATCAATACAACTCACTAGATCCACATGGGTCGAACCCGGCATTTTTCAAATGTATTGAAATTTTTTTAAAAGATATGTTGTTCTATTTTGTCAGATTTTCTTTGATACACGACATGGGCCTAGGGAACTAAATCGTAGGCTTGTATGTCTTATTCCTAAGGTTAAATAACTGAAACATATGGAAGATCTTCGACCTATCTATTTTCATAATGCTGTGATCCGCATACTGTCGAAGGTGGTGGTGAATAAGTTCAAACTATGTTTAATCTAGACAGTGTCTAACAAATAGAGTGCTTTTAATGAAGGAAGGCTATTAGCTCATAATACAATGATTGCTTTGAAGTCACAAGGGAAAAAAAGGTGTGGTTGGGTTAAGAATTGATATTTTAAGGCATAATATAGGTTGGAATGGATATTTATTCATATAACGATTAAAGTTCTCTTTTACAACTTAAAAAACTTTGGTACACTTTATTTTCTCCTTTTTACCATGTACGAGATTCAAGTATCCGCCACTAGAACTCAATTTGTTAATTATATGGATAAAAAGGATTTTAACATAGAATTGATTTGTTGAGAAATATGTGTAAGTAAAACTAAATTGAACACAATGTGTCTCTCTAATTAATAACCACTCTTTAATTTTGATCAAATTTCTCCATTGCAAAGTACTACATTATAAAAAATTAGAGCCTCCATGTATTGAGACATACATGTATACAACACTCTATATTCCACTAGAATACGAGGAAAATTGTAATGTTTCTATCATCTCTACTATTTTCTTATTTATTTTGAATTTAAATTAATTTTAATTTCCATATTATTAACCATGTTTATTAGATTTAAGGTTTAAAAAATCAAATACCATTACTCAGCTATCATATCACACATTTCCATTCTCTTAAAGAGGAACTTAAATAAATTGTGGATATTTTGATAAAGTTTTTGGAGAAAACCTTACCATGTAGCGATATCATTATATATCATTAAGCGTCAAGGTCTGCTCCAAAGAATGATGATCCATTGGTACATCAAGCATTTTCTTGGTGTTGGTGATATTGATGACAAAGTTGTTCTCAAAGAACGGAAAGTTATTAATTTTTGATTATCTTGGAAAGTGTTTTTATATATTTCTACGATTTAACATAGCGTTATTATATAATTTTATGTGCAAAAATTCATAACCGACAATATGTGATAGTGGCTATAATACATAAGTTGTATTACACAAAATGTGATCATATATTCTTGATTCTAGCAAACTACAATAATTATTGAATTCACTTTATATGTTGAAATATATCTGACCCTCCAAACCCTCCTAACACAGAGTCTTATATATTATTTTTATATATAAACAAGAAGTCATGAGTTGCTTATGTAATGAGAGCCAAATAGGTGAAACAAATTGAACACGAGATTTTGTACTCGCTCCATTCAACTTTTATTTGGTCTCAGGCATCACTTGATCTAATATTCGAGGAAAGATTTAATAACATAATAGCAAGGCACACTCCCCTTGCAACAACAACAAGTTAAATGCTTTATTCTTATATGCAGCTTAAGCAAAACACTGAAAATATTTTTTGTTTGATTATGTATTCTTTGTGAGATGCATAAAAAGTAGAAACATGTTGAAACCATTATTTGTAGATACAATGTAAATATTACAAACCAGTTCAGTTTATAGATGATTTAAGAATTATAAGTGCAATGATTTTAATTGTAGTCAATTTTTATTTCATCATCTAATTGCTTACAGAATTTTAAGAATCGGATTATCCTGTGCTCATCTCTATTTTAAATTTTTGGATATTGTGTGACTATATGTTCATATCACAGGTTTGTTGTGGAAGCCTCGGGGCTGAAAAACTGCACTGAGAAAGATGAACGGTTTAGTCATATTAGTCATATTGTTAGTGCGGTTATGGTACCTGCGTACATTGATAGTTGAGAAGTTATTAGAAGGGCATAGAATTATACAACTGGATCTTATGGCTTGGACTTAATAAAGTAGCATGAAAGGATTCGAGGATAGATCATGTGAGAAATCTAAATGAGGTATATTGTCATTTCTTATATTCAATGTTATAGATTTTGTTGCATCTACATATTGACCAAACGCTTCAGTTTCTTTCTCTAATTTTAACTTCTCCTGGACAGTGCAAAAATAGAATAGAATATTAGCCCCATATACATCCCATACTGCACATGATGATACCTCCCACTTGCCTACACTGCACCTCATCTTCTCAGCTCGAGATGCTTCTTGAATATCACATATTGCTTGATGCCATTGAATATGAAAAATAAAAACTTAATGCTTAATATGTATATATATATATATAGATGTATAAAAATATCAACCCACAAACCCTATATCATGAGGGTCGGATACCATGATGAAATTATAAAAACAAAGATTGATATGTGAAAATATGGAGTGTCTCCATGGACTACATTGTATTCTCTGTGCTTATTATTCTAACTGAGAACATACAAATATTTAAAGGATGGACCAACTACTGAGTTAGCTAAAATCATGCAACTACTTCCTACAAATACTCTAACACCCCCACTTATTCACAACTCTTCCTAATATTAGTGAAACAAACAAATGACCTAGTCTACCTACGTGGTTTACATGATTCAGCCGTAAAACAAAATAAATAAAACTTAATACAAATATTATTATCTAAAAACAAGTTTTAGATTAAATCTCAACAACTTTTACCTAAAATTAAGAAAAGCCCTTTATAATAGAACATTATCCAATTTTTTGTGAGCATAGTTTGTACTCCTCTAATGTGTCGTCCCAATTGTTCTTCTGGTCCAAACTTGCTTCAATTCTTCTTCTTGTTGATCAAGACTTGTTTCTTCTTAGCGTTTGGCTTTCTGAATGAGCAGCAAAGTGTCCGACTTTATCACAGTTATATCACTTGATCTTTGACTTGTAATTTTCCCATACCTTGACTCCTTGCGA
The DNA here is from genome assembly GCF_009905375.1 of Apium graveolens. NCBI lineage: Eukaryota > Viridiplantae > Streptophyta > Magnoliopsida > Apiales > Apiaceae > Apium > Apium graveolens. Next base: position 51,867 of record NW_027417878.1, on the reverse strand, counting down.
TCATTCTTTCTTTAATTCCTCTTATCACTAGAATTTAATAATAGGTGTAGTTATGTTGTGTATATTTATTAGTGCGTGTTATGTGTATTTGAAAAACTCACTCAAAAACACTTCATGTTAGGTTTTTAAATTTGTGATCACGTACCCACTAACACATTGAATCGGAGTATTAGTTGAACCAACTTGTGTATAAATAGGCTATTAGCATATCATTTTATCTCTGTATAACATCTTCTCTTTTCAGGTAGTTCTATTTCCTATATTTTTACTTATGTATTTTACATGTTTAAGAAAAATAATATTTTATTATATAGATTTGTTATTAAATCTAAAGATGCGTATTTTTATATTAAAAATAAATATTTCTAGTTATCTAAAATATTTAAGTAAGGTTAAAAAAATTATTTTAATTTATATGTGCATAATTTTAATTTAATATATATTTATTTTATCACTAGAATTTAATAATAGGTGTAGTTATGTTGTGTATATTTATTAGTACGTGTTATGTGTATTTGAAAAACTCAGTGAAACACTACAGGTTAACAAAGAGATAATGTTTGTTTAAATTTGTGATCACGTAACCACTAACCCATTGAATCTGAGTATAAGTAACCAACTTGTGTATAAATAGGCTATTAGCATATCATTTTGTCTCTGTATAACATCTTCTCTTTTCAGGTACGTTCTATTTCCTATATTTTTACTTATATATTTTACATGTTTATTGCATACTTCTATATATATATATATATATAATTAAATTACATTTTTGTGAACTTATGTATGACTATTCTAATTCACTTGTTATTAGTTTATTTTATTATTTAGTTCCATGTTTATGTGTACAACACTATAGTTTACTTAATTTAATCATTTAGTTTGATGTTGATTATTACATGTTTTTGTTAATAATCACCATTTTTTTTGTAAATATTTAATGCATGAATTTATGTTTATAATTACATGTTTTGTGCATGCATAATAATTCATATGTTATATGTTAAATATATGTTTGATTTAGATATGCATTTAGATTAGTGCACCAATTAAATATATGCTCATTTATTAAATTGATTATACTTATTTTGTATAATGATATTTTTACACGTAAGGTTATGAAAATTTTATACACCAATATTTATATTTTGTCCACTTGCATAATCATAAGCATATGTTACCTATTTTATTTATCTTTGTTATTTTATTTTAAGGATTATATATAATGTATTTAAGTGTTGAGTTTTTTTATTTGTCGGTACACTATTTTGAACTATTATATGAGAATGGTGGTATTTATATGTCAATATGAATTTATTTTGTTACTTGTAGTGACATTTAATTGTTATTATGGGTTAAGCTTTATAAAGTTAAAGTGTGGTTAGCTTAGAGGCATGTACATGTTAACATTCTCATTATTATATTAAGTGTATCTGTGTATGTGTAGGTTCATTTTGGCAACATAATTTGGGAGATATTGGTATTAAGGTAAGTTAACTCTTCACACTTTATTTATTTTAAAATCTTTTAAATATTTTTGTACTGCTTTTGTTTTAAAATTTATGGATGAAGTACCCTGTTTTACAAATAAGAATTCCCAGTAAGCTCTCACTTATGAACCAGTTAGTAATTGCGTATAGTTCCTGAACTATTGATACCTTACTAGGGAGTGGCGCATTATTGACAGAAATTATGAACTTTTGATACTGTGTCACCAGGTATTTGTGCCTTAACTAGCTGTGGAATTTTATATCTTATGTCATATGGATGTTAATTAAATTAAGTGTATGTGTAGGTTCATTTTGGCAACATAATTTGAGAGATATTGCTATTAAGGTAAGTTAACTCTTCACACTTTATTTATTTTAAATTTTTTTAAATATTTTTGCACTGCTTTTGTTTTAAAATTTATGGATCAAGTACCCCGTTTTACAAATAAGAATTCCCAGAAAGCTCTGACTTATGAACCATTTAGTAATTGCATATAGTTCCGGAAACTGTGTCACCGGTATTTGTGGCCTTAACGAGCTCTGAAATTTTATATCTTATGTCATTTGGATTTTGGAAAATGGTTTTTGTTTTATAAAATTATGATACTTGATCCACTAGTGTAGAACTGTTTTCTTTGTGGGCTTTTGGCTCATTAGTCACAAATTTTCAGGTAATTAGCTTTTGCTACATCTTAAAGCTGGATGCTTTGGAACAATATTTTAGTGATTATGTTTGTATTGGAGCTGCGTCTCCCAAGATATCTTGCTTTATTTTCAGCTTAGATGATTTTAATTCTGTCTCGAATTTTAGAATTTTATGAAAAACTAGAAACTTATTCTTATTATGGATTTAATTTGGATTTAATTTGGAGTTTTAGCTCAATATTTAAGTGTAACTATTTTCTGAAAAGTTGGCGTATTGCAGTTGGTATTCAGGGCCTAGGTTAGCTTCCTGTAGACTTCGCTTTTAGAGTTATGAGTTTAGTTATTTGCGTTGCCAAAAAAAAACTACTTTTATTTTTTTGGTTAAATATTTTCTGACTTTCTCGATGCAGAAATATTTTTTGGTATCATTAAATGTTTTTGGTATGTTTAAATTTGGGGACCAAATTTTTTTAAGGAGGGTAGAATGTAATAACCATGATTTTTGTAATTATATATATACACATTTTTTGCATTTTTAATTATTTGGTTATATAAGAAAAATAATATTTTATTATATAGATTTGTTATTAAATCTAAAGAAGCGTATTTTTATATTAAAAATAAATATTTCTAGTTATCTAAAATATTTAAGTAAGGTTAAAAAAATTGTTTTAATTTATATGTGCATAATTTTAATTTAATATATATTTATTTTATCACTAGAATTTAATAATAGGTGTAGTTATGTTGTGAATATTTATTAGTACGTGTTATGTGTATTTGAAAAACTCAGTGAAACACTATAGGTTAACAAAGAGATAATGTTTGTTTAAATTTGTGATCACGTACCCACTAACGCATTGAATCGGAGTATAAGTAACCAACTTGTGTATAAATATGCTATTAGCATATCATTTTGTCTCTCTATAACATCTTCTCTTTTCAGGTACGTTCTATTTCCTATATTTTTACTTATATATTTTACATGTTTATTGCATACTTCTACATATATATATATATATATATATGTATATATATAATTAAATTACATTTTTGTGAACTTATGTATGACTATTCTAATTCACTTGTTATTAGTTTATTTTATTATTTAGTTCCATGTTTATGTGTATAACATTATAGTTTACTTAATTTAATCATTTAGTTTGATGTTGATTATTAAATGTTTTAGTTAATAATCACCATTTTTTTTGTAAATATTTAATGCATGAATTTATGTTTATAATTACGTGTTTTGTGCATGCATAATAATTCATATGTTATATGTTAAATATATGTTTGATTTAGATATGCATTTAGATTAGTGCACCAATTAAATATATGCTCATTTATTAAATTGATTATACTTATTTTGTATAATGATATTTTTACACGTAAGGTTATGAAAATTTTATACACCAATATTTTTATTTTGTCCACTTGCATAATCATAAGCATATGTTACCTATTTTATTTATCTTTGTTATTTTATTTTAAGGATTATATAGATAGTAAATATTAAATGTACATCTATTTTATTTTGAGTTTAAATAGTTTACATATACTTGATTTATTATTATTATATATAATGTATTTAAGTGTTGAGTTTTTTTTATTTGTCGGTACACTATTTTTAACTATTATATGAGAATGGTGGTATTTATATGTCAATATGAATTTATTTTGTTACTTGTAGTGACATTTAATTGTTATTATGGGTTAAGCTTTATAAAGTTAAAGTGTGGTTAGCTTAGAGGCATGTACATGTTAACATTATGATTATTATATTAAGTGTATGTGTGTATGTGTAGGTTCATTTTGGCAACATAATTTGGGAGATATTGCTATTAATGTAAGTTAACTCTTCACACTTTATTTATTTTAAAATCTTTTAAATATTTTTGCACTACTTTTGTTTTAAAATTTATGGATGAAGTACCCTGTTTTACAAATAAGAATTCCCAGTGAGCTCTCACTTATGAACCAGTTAATAATTGCATATAGTTCCTGAACTATTCCCAGTGAGCTCTCACTTATGAACCAGTTAGTAATTGCATATAGTTCCTGAACTATTGATACCTTACTAGGGAGTGGCGCATTATTGACAGAAATTATGAACTTTTGATACTGTGTCACCAAGGTATTTGTGCCTTAACCAGCTGTGGAATTTTATATCTTATGTCATATGGATGTTAATTAAATTAAGTGTATGTGTGTATGTGTAGGTTCATTTTGGCAAAATAATTTGAGAGATATTGCTATTAAGGTAAGTTAACTCTTCACACTTTATTTATTTTAAAATATTTTAAATATTTTTGCACTGCTTTTGTTTTAAAATTTATGGATGAAGTACCCCCGTTTTACAAATAACACTTATGAAGCAGTTAGTAATTGCATATAGTTGCGGATACTGTGTCACCCGTACTTGTGGCCTTAACGAGCTCTGAAATTTTATATTTTATGTCATTTGGATTTTGGAAAATGATTTTTGTTTTATAAAATTATGATATTTGATCCACTAGTGTAGAACTGTTTTCTTTGTGGGCTTTTGGCTCATTAGTCACAAATTTTCAGGTAACTGGATGATTTGGAACAATATTTTAGTGATTATCTTTGTATTGGAGCTGCTTCTACTAAGATTTGCTTTATTTTCAGGTTAGAAGATCTTATTTATGTCTGGGATTTTAGAATTTTATGAAAAAATAGAAACTTATTCTTATTATGGATTTAATTTGGAGTTTTAGCTGAATATTTAAGTATAACTATTTTCTGAAAAGTTGGGTATTATAGTTGTTATTTAGAGCCTAGGTTAGCTTCCTACCCTTTTAGAGTTATGAGTTTAGTTATTTGTGTTTCCTAAAGAAACTATCTTTATTTTTTTTAGGTTAAATATTTTCTGACTTTCTTGATGCAGAAATATTTTTTGTATCATTAAATGTTTTTGGTATGTTTAAATTTGGCTACCAAATTTTTTTAAGGAGGGTAGAATGTAATAACCATGATTTTTGTAATTATATATATATATATACATTTTTCGCATTTTTAATTATTTGGTTATATAAGAAAAATAGTATTTTATTATATAGATTTTTTATTAAATCTAAAGACGCGTATTTTTATATTAAAAATAAACATTTCTAGTTATCTAAAATATTTAAGTAAGGTTAAAAAAATTGTTTTAATTTATATGTGCATAATTTTAATTTAATATATATTTATTTTATCACTAGAATTTAATAATAGGTGTAGTTATGTTGTGTATATTTATTAGTACGTGTTATGTGTATTTGAAAAACTCAGTCAAAAACACTACATGTTATGTTTTTAAATTTGTGATCACGTACCCACTAACACATTGAATCGGAGTATTAGTTGAACCAACTTGTGTATAAATAGGCTATTAGCATATCATTTTATCTCTGTATAACATCTTCTCTTCTCAGTTCTATTTCCTATATTTTTACTTATGTATTTTACATGTTTATTGCATACTTCTATATATATATATAATTAAATTACATTTTTGTGAACTTATGTATGACTATTCAAATTCAATTATATTAGTTTATTTTATTATTTAGTTCCATGGTTATGTGTATAACACTATAGTTTACTTAATTTAATCATTTAGTTTGAAGTTGATTATTAAATGTTTTAGTTAATAATCACCATTTTTTTTGTAAATACTTAATGCATGAATTTATGTTTATAATTACGTGTTTTGTGCATGCATAATAATTCATATGTTATATGTTAAATATATGTTTAATTTAGATATGCATTTAGATTAGTGCACCAATTAAATATATGCTCATTTATTAAATTGATTATACTTATTTTGTATAATGATATTTTTACACGTAAGGTTATGAAAATTTTATACACCAATATTTTTATTTTGTCCACTTGCATAATCATAAGCTTATGTTACCTATTTTATTTATCTTTGTTATTTTATTTTAAGGATTATATAGATAGTAAATATTAAATGTACATCTATTTTATTTTGAATTTAAATAGTTTACATATACTTGATTTATTATTATTATATATAATGTATTTAAGTGTTGAGTTTTTTTTATTTGTCGGTACACTATTTTGAACTATTATATGAGAATGGTGGTATTTATATGTCAATATGAATTTATTTTGTTACTTGTAGTGACATTTAATTGTTATTATGGGTTAAGCTTTATAAAGTTAAAGTGTGGTTAGCTTAGAGGCATGTACATGTTAACATTCTGATTATTATATTAAGTGTATGTGTGTATGTGTAGGTTCATTTTGGCAACATAATTTGGGAGATATTGCTATTAAGTAAGTTAACTCTTCACACTTTATTTATTTTAAAATCTTTTAAATATTTTTGCACTGCTTTTGTTTTAAAATTTATGGATGAAGTACCCTGTTTTACAAATAAGAATTCCCACTGAGCTCTCACTTATGAACCAGTTAGTAATTGCTTATAGTTCCTGAACTATTGATACCTTACTAGGGAGTGGGGCATTATTGACAGAAATTATGAACTTTTGATACTGTGTCACCAGGTATTTGTGCCTTAACCAGCTGTGGAATTTTATATCATATGTCATATGGATGTTAATTAAATTAAGTGTATGTGTGTATGTGTAGGTTCATTTTGGCAACATAATTTAAGAGATATTGCTATTAAGGTAAGTTAACTCTTCACACTTTATTTATTTTAAAATCTTTTAAATATTTTTGCACTGCTTTTGTTTTAAAATTTATGGATGAAGTACCCCGTTTTACAAATAAGAATTCCCAGTAAGCTCTGACTTATGAACCAGTTAGTAATTGCATATAGTTGCGGATACTGTGTCACCAGTACTTGTGGCCTTAACGAGCTCTCGAATTTTATATCTTATGTCATTTGGATTTTGGAAAATGATTTTTGTTTTATAAAATTATGATACTTGATCCACTTTTCTTTGTGGGCTTTTGGCTCATTAGTAACAAATTTTCAGGTGCTTAGCTTTTGCTACATCTTAAAACTGGATGATTTGGAACAATATTTTAGTGATTATCTTTGTATTGGAGCTGCTTCTACTAAGATTTGCTTCATTTTCAGGTTATAAGATTTTATTTATGTCTGGGATTTTAGAATTTTATGAAAAAATAGAAACTTATTCTTATTATGGATTTAATTTGGAGTTTTAGCTGAATATTTAAGTATAACTATTTTCTGAAAAGTTGGGTATTACAGTTGGTATTTAGAGTCTAGGTTAGCTTCCTACCCTTTTACAGTTATGAGTTTAGTTATTTGTGTTTCCTAAAGAAACTATCTTTATTTTTTTTAGGTTAAATATTTTCTGACTTTCTCGATACACAAATATTTTTTGTATCATTAAATGTTTTTGGTATGTTTAAATTTGGCGACCAAATTTTTTTAAGGAGGGTAAAATGTAATAACCATGATTTTTGTAATTATATATATATATATATACATTTTTCGCATTTTTAATTATTTGGTTATATAAGAAAAATAGTATTTTATTATATAGATTTTTTATTAAATCTAAAGACGCGTATTTTTATATTAAAAATAAACATTTCTAGTTATCTAAAATATTTAAGTAAGGTTAAAAAAATTGTTTTAATTTATATGTGCATAATTTTAATTTAATATATATTTATTTTATCACTAGAATTTAATAATAGGTGTAGTTATGTTGTGTATATTTATTAGTACGTGTTATGTGTATTTGAAAAACTCAGTCAAAAACGCTACATGTTAACAAAGAGATAATGTTTGTTTAAATTTGTGATCACGTATCCACTAACCCATTGAATCGGAGTATTAGTTGAACCAACTTGTGTATAAATAGCCTATTAGCATATCATTTTATCTCTGTATAACATCTTCTCTTTTCAGGTACGTTCTATTTCCTATATTTTTACTTATGTATTTTACATCTTTATTTCATACTTCTATATATATATATAATTAAATTACATTTTTGTGAACTTCTGTATGACTATTCAAATTCAATTATATTAGTTTATTTTATTATTTAGTTCCTTGGTTATGTGTATAACACTATAGTTTACTTAATTTAATCATTTAGTTTGAAGTTGATTATTAAATGTTTTAGTTAATAATCACCAATTTTTTTGTAAATACGTAATGCATGAATTTATGTTTATAATTACGTGTTTTGTGCATGCATAATAATTCATATGTTATATGTTAAATATATGTTTAATTTAGATATGCATTTAGATTAGTGCACCAATTAAATATATGCTCATTTATTAAATTGATTATACTCATTTTTTATAATGATATTTTCACATGTAAGGTTATGAAAATTTTATACACCAATATTTATATTTTATCCACTTGCATAATCATAAGCATATGTTACCTATTTTATTTATCTTTGTTATTTTATTTTAAGGATTATATAGATAGTAAATATTAAATGTACATCTATTTTATTCTGAATTTAAATAGTTTACATATACTTGATTTATTATTATTATAGATAATGTATTTAAGTGTTGAGTTTTTTTTATTTGTGGCTACACTATTTTGAACTATTATATGAGAATGGTGGTATTTATATGTCAATATGAATTTATTTTGTTACTTGTAGTGACATTTAATTGTTATTATGGGTTAAGCTTTATAAAGTTAAAGTGTGGTTAGCTTAGTGGCATGTACATGTTAACATTCTGATTATTATATTAAGTGTATGTGTGTATGTGTAGGTTCATTTTGGCAACATAATTTGAGAGATATTGCTATTAAGGTAAGTTAACTCTTCACACTTTATTTATTTTAAAATTTTTTAAATATTTTTGCACTGCTTTTGTTTTAAAATTTATGGATGAAGTACCCCGTTTTACAAATAAGAATTCCCAGTAAGCTCTGACTTATGAACCATTTAGTAATTGCATATAGTTCCGGATACTGTGTCACCAGTACTTGTGGCCTTAACGAGCTCTGGAATTTTATATCTTATGTCATTTGGATTTTGGAAAATGGTTTTTGTTTTATAAAATTATGATACTTGATCCACTAGTGTAGAACTGTTTTCTTTGTGGGCTTTTGGCTCATTAGTCACAAATTTTCAGGTGCTTAGCTTTTGCTACATCTTAAAACTGGATGATTTGGAACAATATTTTAGTAATTATCTTTGTATTGGAGCTGCTTCTACTAAGATATGCTTTATTTTCAGCTTAGAAGATTTTATTTCTGTCTGGGATTTTAGAATTTTATGAAAAAATAGAAACTTATTCTTATTATGGATTTAATTTGGAGTTTTAGCTGAATATTTAAGTATAACTATTTTCTGAAAAGTTGGGTATTACACTTGGTATTTAGAGCCTAGGTTAGCTTCCTACCTTTTAGAGTTATGAGTTTAGTTATTTGTGTTTCCTAAAGAAACTATCTTTATTTTTTTTTAGGTTAAATATTTTCTGACTTTCTCGATACAGAAATATTTTTGTATCATTAAATGTTTTTGGTATGTTTAAATTTGGCGACCAAATTTTTTTAAGGAGGGTAAAATGTAATAACCATGATTTTTGTAATTATATATATATATATATACATTTTTCGCATTTTTAATTATTTGGTTATATAAGAAAAATAGTATTTTATTATATAGATTTTTTATTAAATCTAAAGACGCGTATTTTTATATTAAAAATAAACATTTCTAGTTATCTAAAATATTTAAGTAAGGTTAAAAAAATTGTTTTAATTTATATGTGCATAATTTTAATTTAATATATATTTATTTTATCACTAGAATTTAATAATAGGTGTAGTTATGTTGTGTATATTTATTAGTACGTGTTATGTGTATTTGAAAAACTCAGTCAAAAACGCTACATGTTAACAAAGAGATAATGTTTGTTTAAATTTGTGATCACGTATCCACTAACCCATTGAATCGGAGTATTAGTTGAACCAACTTGTGTATAAATAGGCTATTAGCATATCATTTTATCTCTATATAACATCTTCTCTTTTCAGGTACGTTCTATTTCCTATATTTTTACTTATGTATTTTACATCTTTATTTCATACTTCTATATATATATATATAATTAAATTACATTTTTGTGAACTTCTGTATGACTATTCAAATTCAATTATATTAGTTTATTTTATTATTTAGTTCCTTGATTAAGTGTATAACACTATAGTTTACTTAATTTAATCATTTAGTTTGAAGTTGATTATTAAATGTTTTAGTTAATAATCACCAATTTTTTTGTAAATACTTAATGCATGAATTTATGTTTATAATTACGTGTTTTGTGCATGCATAATAATTCATATGTTATATGTTAAATATATGTTTAATTTAGATATGCATTTAGATTAGTGCACCAATTAAATATATGCTCATTTATTAAATTGATTATACTCATTTTTTATAATGATATTTTCACATGTAAGGTTATGAAAATTTTATACACCAATATTTATATTTTATCCACTTGCATAATCATAAGCATATGTTACCTATTTTATTTATCTTTGTTATTTTATTTTAAGGATTATATAGATAGTAAATATTAAATGTACATCTATTTTATTCTGAATTTAAATAGTTTACATATACTTGATTTATTATTATTATAGATAATGTATTTAAGTGTTGAGTTTTTTTTATTTGTGGCTACACTATTTTGAACTATTATATGAGAATGGTGGTATTTATATGTCAATATAATTTATTTTGTTACTTGTAGTGACATTTAATTGTTATTATGGGTTAAGCTTTATAAAGTTAAAGTGTGGTTAGCTTAGAGGCATGTACATGTTAACATTCTCATTATTATATTAAGTGTATGTGTGTATGTGTAGGTTCATTTTGGCAACATAATTTGGGAGATATTGGTATTAAGGTAAGTTAACTCTTCACACTTTATTTATTTTAAAATCTTTTAAATATTTTTGTACTGCTTTTGTTTTAAAATTTATGGATGAAGTACCCTGTTTTACAAATAAGAATTCCCAGTAAGCTCTCACTTATGAACCAGTTAGTAATTGCGTATAGTTCCTGAACTATTGATACCTTACTAGGGAGTGGCGCATTATTGACAGAAATTATGAACTTTTGATACTGTGTCACCAGGTATTTGTGCCTTAACTAGCTGTGGAATTTTATATCTTATGTCATATGGATGTTAATTAAATTAAGTGTATGTGTGTATGTGTAGGTTCATTTTGGCAACATAATTTGAGAGATATTGCTATTAAGGTAAGTTAACTCTTCACACTTTATTTATTTTAAATTTTTTTAAATATTTTTGCACTGCTTTTGTTTTAAAATTTATGGATCAAGTACCCCGTTTTACAAATAAGAATTCCCAGTAAGCTCTGACTTATGAACCATTTAGTAATTGCATATAGTTCCGGAAACTGTGTCACCGGTATTTGTGGCCTTAACCAGCTGTGAAATTTTATATCTTATGTCATTTGGATTTTGGAAAATGGTTTTTGTTTTATAAAATTATGATACTTGATCCACTAGTGTAGAACTGTTTTCTTTGTCGGCATTTGGCTCATTAGTCACAAATTTTCACGTACTTAGCTTTTGCTACATCTTAAAACTGGATTCTTTGGAACAATATTTTAGTGATTATGTTTGTATTGGAGCTGCGTCTCCCAAGATATCTTGCTTTATTTTCAGCTTAGATGATTTTAATTCTGTCTCGAATTTTAGAATTTTATGAAAAACTAGAAACTTATTCTTATTATGGATTTAATTTGGATTTAATTTGGAGTTTTAGCTCAATATTTAAGTATAACTATTTTCTGAAAAGTTGGCGTATTGCAGTTGGTATTCAGGGCCTAGGTTAGCTTCCTTAGACTTCGCTTTTAGAGTTATGAGTTTAGTTATTTGCGTTTCCAAAAAAAAACTACTTTTATTTTTTTGGTTAAATATTTTCTGACTTTCTCGATGCAGAAATATTTTTGGTATGTTTAAATTTGGGGACCAAATTTTTTTAAGGAGGGTAGAATGTAATAACCATGATTTTTGTAATTATATATATACACATTTTTCGCATTTTTAATTATTTGGTTATATAAGAAAAATAATATTTTATTATATAGATTTGTTATTAAATCTAAAGAAGCGTATTTTTATATTAAAAATAAATATTTCTAGTTATCTAAAATATTTAAGTAAGGTTAAAAAAATTGTTTTAATTTATATGTGCATAATTTTAATTTAATATATATTTATTTTATCACTAGAATTTAATAATAGGTGTAGTTATGTTGTGAATATTTATTAGTACGTGTTATGTGTATTTGAAAAACTCAGTGAAACACTATAGGTTAACAAAGAGATAATGTTTGTTTAAATTTGTGATCAGGTACCCACTAACCCATTGAATCGGAGTATAAGTAACCAACTTGTGTATAAATATGCTATTAGCATATCATTTTGTCTCTCTATAACATCTTCTCTTTTCAGGTACGTTCTATTTCCTATATTTTTACTTATATATTTTACATGTTTATTGCATACTTCTACATATATATATATATATATATATATATATATATGTATATATATAATTAAATTACATTTTTGTGAACTTATGTATGACTATTCTAATTCACTTGTTATTAGTTTATTTTATTATTTAGTTCCATGTTTATGTGTATAACATTATAGTTTACTTAATTTAATCATTTAGTTTGATGTTGATTATTAAATGTTTTAGTTAATAATCACCATTTTTTTTGTAAATATTTAATGCATGAATTTATGTTTATAATTACGTGTTTTGTGCATGCATAATAATTCATATGTTATATGTTAAATATATGTTTGATTTAGATATGCATTTAGATTAGTGCAACAATTAAATATATGCTCATTTATTAAATTGATTATACTTATTTTGTATAATGATATTTTTACACGTAAGGTTATGAAAATTTTATACACCAATATTTTTATTTTGTCCACTTGCATAATCATAAGCATATGTTACCTATTTTATTTATCTTTGTTATTTTATTTTAAGGATTATATAGATAGTAAATATTAAATGTACATCTATTTTATTTTGAGTTTAAATAGTTTACATATACTTGATTTATTATTATTATATATAATGTATTTAAGTGTTGAGTTTTTTTTATTTGTCGGTACACTATTTTTAACTATTATATGAGAATGGTGGTATTTATATGTCAATATGAATTTATTTTGTTACTTGTAGTGACATTTAATTGTTATTATGGGTTAAGCTTTATAAAGTTAAAGTGTGGTTAGCTTAGAGGCATGTACATGTTAACATTATGATTATTATATTAAGTGTATGTGTGTATGTGTAGGTTCATTTTGGCAACATAATTTGGGAGATATTGCTATTAATGTAAGTTAACTCTTCACACTTTATTTATTTTAAAATCTTTTAAATATTTTTGCACTACTTTTGTTTTAAAATTTATGGATGAAGTACCCTGTTTTACAAATAAGAATTCCCAGTGAGCTCTCACTTATGAACCAGTTAGTAATTGCATATAGTTCCTGAACTATTCCCAGTGAGCTCTCACTTATGAACCAGTTAGTAATTGTATATAGTTCCTGAACTATTGATACCTTACTAGGGAGTGGCGCATTATTGACAGAAATTATGAACTTTTGATACTGTGTCACCAAGGTATTTGTGCCTTAACCAGCTGTGGAATTTTATATCTTATGTCATATGGATGTTAATTAAATTAAGTGTATGTGTGTATGTGTAGGTTCATTTTGGCAAAATAATTTGAGAGATATTGCTATTAAGGTAAGTTAACTCTTCACACTTTATTTATTTTAAAATATTTTAAATATTTTTGCACTGCTTTTGTTTTAAAATTTATGGATGAAGTACCCCCGTTTTACAAATAAGACTTATGAACCAGTTAGTAATTGCATATAGTTGCGGATACTGTATCACCCGTACTTGTGGCCTTAACGAGCTCTGAAATTTTATATTTTATGTCATTTGGATTTTGGAAAATGATTTTTGTTTTATAAAATTATGATATTTGATCCACTAGTGTAGAACTGTTTTCTTTGTGGGCTTTTGGCTCATTAGTCACAAATTTTCAGGTAACTGGATGATTTGGAACAATATTTTAGTGATTATCTTTGTATTGGAGCTGCTTCTACTAAGATTTGCTTTATTTTCAGGTTAGAAGATCTTATTTATGTCTGGGATTTTAGAATTTTATGAAAAAATAGAAACTTATTCTTATTATGGATTTAATTTGGAGTTTTAGCTGAATATTTAAGTATAACTATTTTCTGAAAAGTTGGGTATTATAGTTGTTATTTAGAGCCTAGGTTAGCTTCCTACCCTTTTAGAGTTATGAGTTTAGTTATTTGTGTTTCCTAAAGAAACTATCTTTATTTTTTTTAGGTTAAATATTTTCTGACTTTCTTGATGCAGAAATATTTTTTGTATCATTAAATGTTTTTGGTATGTTTAAATTTGGCTACCAAATTTTTTTAAGGAGGGTAGAATGTAATAACCATGATTTTTGTAATTATATATATATATATACATTTTTCGCATTTTTAATTATTTGGTTATATAAGAAAAATAGTATTTTATTATATAGATTTTTTATTAAATCTAAAGACGCGTATTTTTATATTAAAAATAAACATTTCTAGTTATCTAAAATATTTAAGTAAGGTTAAAAAAATTGTTTTAATTTATATGTGCATAATTTTAATTTAATATATATTTATTTTATCACTAGAATTTAATAATAGGTGTAGTTATGTTGTGTATATTTATTAGTACGTGTTATGTGTATTTGAAAAACTCAGTCAAAAACACTACATGTTATGTTTTTAAATTTGTGATCACGTACCCACTAACACATTGAAACGGAGTATTAGTTGAACCAACTTGTGTATAAATAGGCTATTAGCATATCATTTTATCTCTGTATAACATCTTCTCTTCTCAGTTTTATTTCCTATATTTTTACTTATGTATTTTACATGTTTATTGCATACTTCTATATATATATATATAATTAAATTACATTTTTGTGAACTTATGTATGACTATTCAAATTCAATTATATTAGTTTATTTTATTATTTAGTTCCATGGTTATGTGTATAACACTATAGTTTACTTAATTTAATCATTTAGTTTGAAGTTGATTATTAAATGTTTTAGTTAATAATCACCATTTTTTTTGTAAATACTTAATGCATGAATTTATGTTTATAATTACGTGTTTTGTGCATGCATAATAATTCATATGTTATATGTTAAATATATGTTTAATTTAGATATGCATTTAGATTAGTGCACCAATTAAATATATGCTCATTTATTAAATTGATTATACTTATTTTGTATAATGATATTTTTACACGTAAGGTTATGAAAATTTTATACACCAATATTTTTATTTTGTCCACTTGCATAATCATAAGCTTATGTTACCTATTTTATTTATCTTTGTTATTTTATTTTAAGGATTATATAGATAGTAAATATTAAATGTACATCTATTTTATTTTGAATTTAAATAGTTTACATATACTTGATTTATTATTATTATATATAATATATTTAAGTGTTGAGTTTTTTTTATTTGTCGGTACACTATTTTGAACTATTATATGAGAATGGTGGTATTTATATGTCAATATGAATTTATTTTGTTACTTGTAGTGACATTTAATTGTTATTATGGGTTAAGCTTTATAAAGTTAAAGTGTGGTTAACTTAGAGGCATGTACATGTTAACATTCTGATTATTATATTAAGTGTATGTGTGTATGTGTAGGTTCATTTTGGCAACATAATTTGGGAGATATTGCTATTAAGTAAGTTAACTCTTCACACTTTATTTATTTTAAAATCTTTTAAATATTTTTGCACTGCTTTTGTTTTAAAATTTATGGATGAAGTACCCTGTTTTACAAATAAGAATTCCCACTGAGCTCTCACTTATGAACCAGTTAGTAATTGCTTATAGTTCCTGAACTATTGATACCTTACTAGGGAGTGGGGCATTATTGACAGAAATTATGAACTTTTGATACTGTGTCACCAGGTATTTGTGCCTTAACCAGCTGTGGAATTTTATATCTTATGTCATATGGATGTTAATTAAATTAAGTGTATGTGTGTATGTGTAGGTTCATTTTGGCAACATAATTTAAGATATTGCTATTAAGGTAAGTTAACTCTTCACACTTTATTTATTTTAAAATCTTTTAAATATTTTTGCTCTGCTTTTGTTTTAAAATTTATGGATGAAGTACCCCGTTTTACAAATAAGAATTCCCAGTAAGCTCTGACTTATGAACCAGTTAGTAATTGCATATAGTTGCGGATACTGTGTCACCAGTACTTGTGGCCTTAACGAGCTCTCGAATTTTATATCTTATGTCATTTGGATTTTGGAAAATGATTTTTGTTTTATAAAATTAGGATACTTGATCCACTTTTCTTTGTGGGCTTTTGGCTCATTAGTAACAAATTTTCAGGTGCTTAGCTTTTGCTACATCTTAAAACTGGATGATTTGGAACAATATTTTAGTGATTATCTTTGTATTGGAGCTGCTTCTACTAAGATTTGCTTCATTTTCAGGTTAGAAGATTTTATTTATGTCTGGGATTTTAGAATTTTATGAAAAAATAGAAACTTATTCTTATTATGGATTTAATTTGGAATTTTAGCTGAATATTTAAGTATAACTATTTTCTGAAAAGTTGGGTATTACAGTTGGTATTTAGAGTCTAGGTTAGCTTCCTACCCTTTTACAGTTATGAGTTTAGTTATTTGTGTTTCCTAAAGAAACTATCTTTATTTTTTTTTAGGTTAAATATTTTCTGACTTTCTCGATACAGAAATATTTTTTGTATCATTAAATGTTTTTGGTATGTTTAAATTTGGCGACCAAATTTTTTTAAGGAGGGTAAAATGTAATAACCATGATTTTTGTAATTATATATATATATATATATACATTTTTCGCATTTTTAATTATTTGGTTATATAAGAAAAATAGTATTTTATTATATAGATTTTTTATTAAATCTAAAGACGCGTATTTTTATATTAAAAATAAACATTTCTAGTTATCTAAAATATTTAAGTAAGGTTAAAAAAATTGTTTTAATTTATATGTGCATAATTTTAATTTAATATATATTTATTTTATCACTAGAATTTAATAATAGGTGTAGTTATGTTGTGTATATTTATTAGTACGTGTTATGTGTATTTGAAAAACTCAGTCAAAAACGCTACATGTTAACAAAGAGATAATGTTTGTTTAAATTTGTGATCACGTATCCACTAACCCATTGAATCGGAGTATTAGTTGAACCAACTTGTGTATAAATAGGCTATTAGCATATCATTTTATCTCTGTATAACATCTTCTCTTTTCAGGTACGTTCTATTTCCTATATTTTTACTTATGTATTTTACATCTTTATTTCATACTTCTATATATATATATATATAATTAAATTACATTTTTGTGAACTTCTGTATGACTATTCAAATTCAATTATATTAGTTTATTTTATTATTTAGTTCCTTGGTTATGTGTATAACACTATAGTTTACTTAATTTAATCATTTAGTTTGAAGTTGATTATTAAATGTTTTAGTTAATAATCACCAATTTTTTTGTAAATACTTAATGCATGAATTTATGTTTATAATTACGTGTTTTGTGCATGCATAATAATTCATATGTTATATGTTAAATATATGTTTAATTTAGATATGCATTTAGATTAGTGCACCAATTAAATATATGCTCATTTATTAAATTGATTATACTCATTTTTTATAATGATATTTTCACATGTAAGGTTATGAAAATTTTATACACCAATATTTATATTTTATCCACTTGCATAATCATAAGCATATGTTACCTATTTTATTTATCTTTGTTATTTTATTTTAAGGATTATATAGATAGTAAATATTTAATGTACATCTATTTTATTCTGAATTTAAATAGTTTACATATACTTGATTTATTATTATTATAGATAATGTATTTAAGTGTTGAGTTTTTTTTATTTGTGGCTACACTATTTTGAACTATTATATGGGAATGGTGGTATTTATATGTCAATATGAATTTATTTTGTTACTTGTAGTGACATTTAATTGTTATTATGGGTTAAGCTTTATAAAGTTAAAGTGTGGTTAGCTTAGTGGCATGTACATGTTAACATTCTGATTATTATATTAAGTGTATGTGTGTATGTGTAGGTTCATTTTGGCAACATAATTTGAGAGATATTGCTATTAAGGTAAGTTAACTCTTCACACTTTATTTATTTTAAAATTTTTTAAATATTTTTGCACTGCTTTTGTTTTAAAATTTATGGATGAAGTACCCCGTTTTACAAATAAGAATTCCCAGTAAGCTCTGACTTATGAACCATTTAGTAATTGCATATAGTTCCGCATACTGTGTCACCAGTACTTGTGGCCTTAACGAGCTCTGGAATTTTATATCTTATGTCATTTGGATTTTGGAAAATGGTTTTTGTTTTATAAAATTATGATACTTGATCCACTAGTGTAGAACTGTTTTCTTTGTGGGCTTTTGGCTCATTAGTCACAAATTTTCAGGTGCTTAGCTTTTGCACAAATTTTCAGGTGCTTAGCTTTTGCTACATCTTAAAACTGGATGATTTGGAACAATATTTCAGTAATTATCTTTGTATTGGAGCTGCTTCTACTAAGATATGCTTTATTTTCAGCTTAGAAGATTTTATTTCTCTCTGGAATTTTAGAATTTTATGAAAAAATAGAAACTTATTCTTATTATGGATTTAATTTGGAGTTTTAGCTGAATATTTAAGTATAACTATTTTCTGAAAAGTTGGGTATTACACTTGGTATTTAGAGCCTAGGTTAGCTTCCTACCTTTTAGAGTTATGAGTTTAGTTATTTGTGTTTCCTAAAGAAACTATCTTTATTTTTTTTTAGGTTAAATATTTTCTGACTTTCTCGATACAGAAATATTTTTTGTATCATTAAATGTTTTTGGTATGTTTAAATTTGGCGACCAAATTTTTTAAGGAGGGTAAAATGTAATAACCATGATTTTTGTAATTATATATATATATACATTTTTCGCATTTTTAATTATTTGGTTATATAAGAAAAATAGTATTTTATTATATAGATTTTTTATTAAATCTAAAGACGCGTACTTTTATATTAAAAATAAATATTTCTAGTTATCTAAAATATTTAAGTAAGGTTAAAAAAATTGTTTTAATTTATATGTGCATAATTTTAATTTAATATATATTTATTTTATCACTAGAATTTAATAATAGGTGTAGTTATGTTGTGAATATTTATTAGTACGTGTTATGTGTATTTGAAAAACTCAGTGAAACACTATAGGTTAACAAAGAGATAATGTTTGTTTAAATTTGTGATCAGGTACCCACTAACCCATTGAATCGGAGTATAAGTAACCAACTTGTGTATAAATATGCTATTAGCATATCATTTTGTCTCTCTATAACATCTTCTCTTTTCAGGTACGTTCTATTTCCTATATTTTTACTTATATATTTTACATGTTTATTGCATACTTCTACATATATATATATATATGTATATATATAATTAAATTACATTTTTGTGAACTTATGTATGACTATTCTAATTCACTTGTTATTAGTTTATTTTATTATTTAGTTCCATGTTTATGTGTATAACATTATAGTTTACTTAATTTAATCATTTAGTTTGATGTTGATTATTAAATGTTTTAGTTAATAATCACCATTTTTTTTGTAAATATTTAATGCATGAATTTATGTTTATAATTACGTGTTTTGTGCATGCATAATAATTCATATGTTATATGTTAAATATATGTTTGATTTAGATATGCATTTAGATTAGTGCACCAATTAAATATATGCTCATTTATTAAATTGATTATACTTATTTTGTATAATGATATTTTTACACGTAAGGTTATGAAAATTTTATACACCAATATTTTTATTTTGTCCACTTGCATAATCATAAGCATATGTTACCTATTTTATTTATCTTTGTTATTTTATTTTAAGGATTATATAGATAGTAAATATTAAATGTACATCTATTTTATTTTGAGTTTAAATAGTTTACATATACTTGATTTATTATTATTATATATAATGTATTTAAGTGTTGAGTTTTTTTTATTTGTCGGTACACTATTTTTAACTATTATATGAGAATGGTGGTATTTATATGTCAATATGAATTTATTTTGTTACTTGTAGTGACATTTAATTGTTATTATGGGTTAAGCTTTATAAAGTTAAAGTGTGGTTAGCTTAGAGGCATGTACATGTTAACATTATGATTATTATATTAAGTGTATGTGTGTATGTGTAGGTTCATTTTGGCAACATAATTTGGGAGATATTGCTATTAATGTAAGTTAACTCTTCACACTTTATTTATTTTAAAATCTTTTAAATATTTTTGCACTACTTTTGTTTTAAAATTTATGGATGAAGTACCCTGTTTTACAAATAAGAATTCCCAGTGAGCTCTCACTTATGAACCAGTTAGTAATTGCATATAGTTCCTGAACTATTCCCAGTGAGCTCTCACTTATGAACCAGTTAGTAATTGCATATAGTTCCTGAACTATTGATACCTTACTAGGGAGTGGCGCATTATTGACAGAAATTATGAACTTTTGATACTGTGTCACCAAGGTATTTGTGCCTTAACCAGCTGTGTAATTTTATATCTTATGTCATATGGATGTTAATTAAATTAAGTGTATGTGTGTATGTGTAGGTTCATTTTGGCAAAATAATTTGAGAGATATTGCTATTAAGGTAAGTTAACTCTTCACACTTTATTTATTTTAAAATATTTTAAATATTTTTGCACTGCTTTTGTTTTAAAATTTATGGATGAAGTACCCCCCGTTTTACAAATAAGACTTATGAACCAGTTAGTAATTGCATATAGTTGCGGATACTGTGTCACCCGTACTTGTGGCCTTAACGAGCTCTGAAATTTTATATTTTATGTCATTTGGATTTTGGAAAATGATTTTTGTTTTATAAAATTATGATATTTGATCCACTAGTGTAGAACTGTTTTCTTTGTGGGCTTTTGGCTCATTAGTCACAAATTTTCAGGTAACTGGATGATTTGGAACAATATTTTAGTGATTATCTTTGTATTGGAGCTGCTTCTACTAAGATTTGCTTTATTTTCAGGTTAGAAGATCTTATTTATGTGGATTTTAGAATTTTATGAAAAAATAGAAACTTATTCTTATTATGGATTTAATTTGGAGTTTTAGCTGAATATTTAAGTATAACTATTTTCTGAAAAGTTGGGTATTATAGTTGTTATTTAGAGCCTAGGTTAGCTTCCTACCCTTTTAGAGTTATGAGTTTAGTTATTTGTGTTTCCTAAAGAAACTATCTTTATTTTTTTTAGGTTAAATATTTTCTGACTTTCTTGATGCAGAAATATTTTTTGTATCATTAAATGTTTTTGGTATGTTTAAATTTGGCTACCAAATTTTTTTAAGGAGGGTAGAATGTAATAACCATGATTTTTGTAATTATATATATATATACATTTTTCGCATTTTTAATTATTTGGTTATATAAGAAAAATAGTATTTTATTATATAGATTTTTTATTAAATCTAAAGACGCGTATTTTTATATTAAAAATAAACATTTCTAGTTATCTAAAATATTTAAGTAAGGTTAAAAAAATTGTTTTAATTTATATGTGCATAATTTTAATTTAATATATATTTATTTTATCACTAGAATTTAATAATAGGTGTAGTTATGTTGTGTATATTTATTAGTACGTGTTATGTGTATTTGAAAAACTCAGTCAAAAACACTACATGTTATGTTTTTAAATTTGTGATCACGTACCCACTAACACATTGAAACGGAGTATTAGTTGAACCAACTTGTGTATAAATAGGCTATTAGCATATCATTTTATCTCTGTATAACATCTTCTCTTCTCAGTTCTATTTCCTATATTTTTACTTATGTATTTTACATGTTTATTGCATACTTCTATATATATATATATATAATTAAATTACATTTTTGTGAACTTATGTATGACTATTCAAATTCAATTATATTAGTTTATTTTATTATTTAGTTCCATGGTTATGTGTATAACACTATAGTTTACTTAATTTAATCATTTAGTTTGAAGTTGATTATTAAATGTTTTAGTTAATAATCACCATTTTTTTTGTAAATACTTAATGCATGAATTTATGTTTATAATTACGTGTTTTGTGCATGCATAATAATTCATATGTTATATGTTAAATATATGTTTAATTTAGATATGCATTTAGATTAGTGCACCAATTAAATATATGCTCATTTATTAAATTGATTATACTTATTTTGTATAATGATATTTTTACACGTAAGGTTATGAAAATTTTATACACCAATATTTTATTTTGTCCACTTGCATAATCATAAGCTTATGTTACCTATTTTATTTATCTTTGTTATTTTATTTTAAGGATTATATAGATAGTAAATATTAAATGTACATCTATTTTATTTTGAATTTAAATAGTTTACATATACTTGATTTATTATTATTATATATAATATATTTAAGTGTTGAGTTTTTTTTATTTGTCGGTACACTATTTTGAACTATTATATGAGAATGGTGGTATTTATATGTCAATATGAATTTATTTTGTTACTTGTAGTGACATTTAATTGTTATTATGGGTTAAGCTTTATAAAGTTAAAGTGTGGTTAGCTTAGAGGCATGTACATGTTAACATTCTGATTATTATATTAAGTGTATGTGTGTATGTGTAGGTTCATTTTGGCAACATAATTTGGGAGATATTGCTATTAAGTAAGTTAACTCTTCACACTTTATTTATTTTAAAATCTTTTAAATATTTTTGCACTGCTTTTGTTTTAAAATTTATGGATGAAGTACCCTGTTTTACAAATAAGAATTCCCACTGAGCTCTCACTTATGAACCAGTTAGTAATTGCTTATAGTTCCTGAACTATTGATACCTTACTAGGGAGTGGGGCATTATTGACAGAAATTATGAACTTTTGATACTGTGTCACCAGGTATTTGTGCCTTAACCAGCTGTGGAATTTTATATCTTATGTCATATGGATGTTAATTAAATTAAGTGTATGTGTGTATGTGTAGGTTCATTTTGGCAACATAATTTAAGATATTGCTATTAAGGTAAGTTAACTCTTCACACTTTATTTATTTTAAAATCTTTTAAATATTTTTGCTCTGCTTTTGTTTTAAAATTTATGGATGAAGTACCCCGTTTTACAAATAAGAATTCCCAGTAAGCTCTGACTTATGAACCAGTTAGTAATTGCATATAGTTGCGGATACTGTGTCACCAGTACTTGTGGCCTTAACGAGCTCTCGAATTTTATATCTTATGTCATTTGGATTTTGGAAAATGATTTTTGTTTTATAAAATTATGATACTTGATCCACTTTTCTTTGTGGGCTTTTGGCTCATTAGTAACAAATTTTCAGGTGCTTAGCTTTTGCTACATCTTAAAACTGGATGATTTGGAACAATATTTTAGTGATTATCTTTGTATTGGAGCTGCTTCTACTAAGATTTGCTTCATTTTCAGGTTAGAAGATTTTATTTATGTCTGGGATTTTAGAATTTTATGAAAAAATAGAAACTTATTCTTATTATGGATTTAATTTGGAATTTTAGCTGAATATTTAAGTATAACTATTTTCTGAAAAGTTGGGTATTATAGTTGGTATTTAGAGTCTAGGTTAGCTTCCTACCCTTTTACAGTTATGAGTTTAGTTATTTGTGTTTCCTAAAGAAACTATCTTTATTTTTTTTTAGGTTAAATATTTTGTGACTTTCTCGATACAGAAATATTTTTTGTATCATTAAATGTTTTTGGTATGTTTAAATTTGGCGACCAAATTTTTTTAAGGAGGGTAAAATGTAATAACCATGATTTTTGTAATTATATATATATATATATACATTTTTCGCATTTTTAATTATTTGGTTATATAAGAAAAATAGTATTTTATTATATAGATTTTTTATTAAATCTAAAGACGCGTATTTTATATTAAAAATAAACATTTCTAGTTATCTAAAATATTTAAGTAAGGTTAAAAAAATTGTTTTAATTTATATGTGCATAATTTTAATTTAATATATATTTATTTTATCACTAGAATTTAATAATAGGTGTAGTTATGTTGTGTATATTTATTAGTACGTGTTATGTGTATTTGAAAAAC
Organism: Apium graveolens; assembly: GCF_009905375.1. Lineage (NCBI taxonomy): Eukaryota > Viridiplantae > Streptophyta > Magnoliopsida > Apiales > Apiaceae > Apium > Apium graveolens. The sequence goes on along the minus strand of NW_027417878.1, from coordinate 27,403 downwards.
TCAGTCAAAAACACTACATGGTAACAAAGACATAATATTTGTTTAAATTTGTGATGACGTACCCACTAACCAATTGAATCGGAGTATTAGTTGAACCAACTTGTGTATAAATAGGCTATTAGCATATCATTTTATCTCTGTATAACATCTTCTCTTTTCAGGTACCTTCTATTTCCTATATTTTTACTTATGTATTTTACATGTTTATTGCATACTTCTATATATATATATAATTAAATTACATTTTTGTGAACTTATGTATGACTATTCTAATTCACTTGTTATTAGTTTATTTTATTATTTAGTTCCATGTTTATGTGTATAACACTATAGTTTACTTAATTTAATCATTTAGTTTGATGTTGATTATTAAATGTTTTAGTTAATAATCACCATTTTTTTTGTAAATATTTAATGCATGAATTTATGTTTATAATTACGTGTTTTGTGCATGCATAATAATTCATATGTTATATGTTAAATATATGTTTGATTTAGATATGCATTTAGATTAGTGCACCAATTAAATATATGCTCATTTATTAAATTGATTATACTTATTTTGTATAATGATATTTTTACACCTAAGGTTATGAAAATTTTATACACCAATATTTATATTTTGTCCACTTGCATAATCATAAGCATATGTTACCTATTTTATTTATCTTTGTTATTTTATTTTAAGGATTATATAGATAGTAAATATTAAATGTACATCTATTTTATTTTGAATTTAAATAGTTTACATATACTTGATTTATTATTATTATATATAATGTATTTAAGTGTTGAGTTTCTTTTATTTGTCGGTACACTATTTTGAACTATTATATGAGAATGATGGTATTTATATGTCAATATGAATTTATTTTATTACTTGTAGTCACATTTAATTGTTATTATGGGTTAAGCTTTATAAAGTTAAAGTGTGGTTAGTTTAGAGGCATGTACATGTTAACATTCTGATTATTATTTTAAGTGTATGTGTGTATGTGTAGGTTCATTTTGGCAACATAATTTGGGAGATATTGCTAGGTAAGTTAACTCTTCACACTTTATTTATTTTTAAATAAGTATCCCATTTTCCATGTATATATGTATGTAGATTTACATGGAATGTCACTTGTATTTGTTTTTACATGACCTCTATGTCAAGAATTATCCTTTCAAGATTATATGTATATATGTATGTAGATTTACTTGGAATGTCACTTGTATTTGTTTTTACATGACCTCTATGTCAAGAATTATCCTTTCAAGATTATATGTCAAGGTTAGAAAAAAAATCAGTTACATTTGTATTAATTTTTTTTGTTCCTCATAAATACTCAAATACATGATATTTGAAAAAAAAGAAAATTTATAGAACATAAGCCCAGGCATTATTTATATTTTATGTTCATATTTGTTGAATTATACTATTAATTTATTTTATGTGTATGTATGACCTTACTTTAGAGACATTTTCACAGGAATTATATTTTTCTTGCTAATTGCAACAAGTTCCGAAAACAATGAAGAAAATACTCAAAGTGCCATCCCTTTCTCTTCATCAATATACCGTGTAAGGTTTCTTTGTTATTCTTTAACTTTTACCATGCCAATATATATTATTAATATAAATGCAGATAGTACAAGTGGATCTATGTGGGGTGTGTTTTTTTTTCTAATGTATATATGACAAAAAACTCTAAATTACTCTCTGTTGAACTAATAAAACACGAAGTTTACTTATATTCGGAGTTTACCATCTCACGAAGCCCCATCACTTTTTAACTTCATTTCACAATACACATGGTTGAAAATGAGATTTCTTACTTGATAGATATGTAGGCTTTGTTTGGGAAATTTTTTAGTGTTGGAAGAACTTATATTTTCAATACATGAATAGGTAGGGTCACCATTTTCAGCCTCACTGGAACCCGTTGCTTAGTAACTTCTGTAGATCCGTAACTAATTGAAAATTATAGTGTTATGGTTTTTCTTTAATCCAGTAGTAATATTGTTGGCGGTGTCACTGGTGATGATAATTTTACTAGTCCAATTGGTGCTGGGATTGTTGGTGGTGAAGTTCATGCTAACTTAAGGAGTATCATTGGTGGTAACTTTAATAATGGCATAAGTGGTGGTAGCATTGGTGGTATATTGGGTACTTTTAAAAGTGGGATTGGTGGCAGCAAGACTAGCATCTTTAGTGGTTACATTGGTGGTACCAGAAACCATAATATTAGTAGTGGATTTGCTGGCATTGATGGTGTCATTGGTCCTGGTGCTCTTATTAGGGCAATTGGTGGCATTGAAAGCGGTAATCTTTGCTAGAGAATTGGTGGTGGTATTATTGGTGTTGGTGTTCAAGTTCGTGCTAGCTTAAGCAGTTCCATTTATGGCCAGTTTAATTATGGTATTACAGGTGGTAGCTTTGATGTTATATTAGTTAGTCTTAGTAGTGCCATTGGTGGTGGCATTGGTGGTTGCATTGGTGGTAGCTTAGTGGTCGTATTGGTAGCTTAGTGGTGGTATTATTGGTGTTGGGGTTGAAGTTCGTGCTAGCTTAAGCCGTTCCATTTATCGCCAGTTTAATTATGGTATTACAGGTGGTAGCATTGGTGGTATATTGTTTAGTCTTAGTAGTGGCAATTTATGGTAGCATTGCTGGTAGCTTTAGTGGTAGCACTGGTTGTATATTAGGTTATATTAGTAGTTGATTTAGCTTCGGAGATGGTGGTTGTGACGCCCTCCAAACCCGGGTCAGTAGTTTGGGGTTCACAACACACATATTATATAAACATGTATATGAAATATTATATGCAATTATCCTTATTTACGCAACCACGGATCCCAACAGGTGAAAGTATGAAAACCAACCACAACCTTGACTTTTATTACGTCATATCAAATCCCAACTAGTTTAACTTACAACTGAAAATGAAATCATTCTTACAAACTTGCATAACTCAAACTAGCTCGATCCAACTCAACCGGGAATCCTAGATCGTATACTGGACCGGGGATCCTCGTTACCAATAATTTCCATTTTAACTGTAGAATGACTTAAACAGATTCACAAGGGTTAGCTAACTAGCTCAGCAAGTTATAATAATAATAACCGGGTGTTAACAATGATCAATTGAAATGATTCATAGGAATCTAGTTCCTTGTTAAGCAACTATTAGAATTGGATATTCATTTTTAAGTTTAAAACCAAGGTTAGGCTGCTGATCAGTGACACACTAACCCGATTAAGGCACACAGCTCTGTTCTCTATACTGGATTCAAGGCACACATTGACCTAATATGACCACCAATCTGGTCTGACCTCGAATCTGTTCCATATTTAGAAACCTGTCCAATTCTATAACAATTCAACATGATAAATATTGTATTTCAATAAAACAGAATCATAATTAACATTGATAAAACATTTATTTCGGGGCATAAAGTAATTCATTAATATCACCAGAGTATATCAGGGTATGTATGAGGAATAACTTCCAGCTTGTAGGAGAATCAGGAATTAGATGAATAATGGTTATACAGGGTTTAGTTCACTATACCATAGAATTGCTTTCGCAACCAGATTTTCTAAAACCATCCAAAAAACGTTGCTGGTGAAAGGTGATTTCATGTCTATTTCAAGGGATTTTAAAAACATTGCAATTGAATCAACAAAATTTTGAGGTCGTTATAAATACATATTATTGCAATACATTATATAATCGTTACAATAGATAAGAGATTTGGGCCCAAAAGTTAGGCGGTCTTGTTCAAAACTTGTCAGCGGGCTTGCTGAAATTGTTTTCTCGGCTTTCTATTAAATAAACAAAAAAAAACACAGACTATCAAACAATCTCCACTGCGACGAAAGATTAAATCTTGCTGAAATATTTCTCTCAAACACTGAATATTAAATCTTTGTAAAGACTCAAGCTCCAAGAAGATTAAATCTCGGAAAAGCTTAAACCTTGAGCGGAATGTATTTTTTTCCCAAATCAGCTTTCCTAAAGTTCTTTCAATTCACTAAATTTAATTTAGGAGAAGATTAAAGTTGGTCGATTATTGTTAATTATTTTTTAATTTACCTCCTTGCTTTTTTGTTTCTATGTTATTTTGTGTTTGGGATCTTTTATGGATGTTACACTATGTGTTAATTAGGGTTTTGTTTATTAAGTTATATTTATCTGTCAATCGTATCTTATTATCAGTTCTGAGTTGTAATGAGATTTGTTTGGAATGACAGTGGTATGAAATTGTAAGGTATCACTTGTCGTTATAAAAGTAGAATTTGTATTTTCGACTTTTTGTTTGCTCCATGTTCTAATCGTTTGTTAATCTTTATAGAATGAAGTACTACAAAGAAGAAATTCAATACTTTCAGATGTTTTATTATATATTGACTCGTTAAATAAAAGCTTGTGTCCAATCGCCTAGGTCATATAAAGGCATTTGTATAATTGTTTATTAATAATCAATTAAGCAAGTGTTATTATAATTCACATCTTATAATTTTTTTTACTGGTTTCATTTTATAAAAAGATAAAAGAAAATTGTGAGAAGATGACCCGAGCTACGGGAAGTGAGAACGAATGTCTTGAAAGAAGAGATACCATAAGTGTCGATAACAAGAATAGTTCAAGGACGGAGATGAGATATGTTACTAATACAAATAACGAAGAAAATGACAACTATAGTATTGGTGGAGGACATTGATCTGCAACTATGACCTTGCTACCTACTACAAGGAAATGTATCAAGTTAGCAAAAGTGGAAAGGTTGCCATCTTTTATAACATGGATTCCCTTGGATAGGTAAAACATTTTGTGCTCTTTCTTGACAACTCCTTATCATTTGGTGATAAGGAATTAAATTAAATTTCAATATGAGATTCTCAGATTGTTATTTACAAATCCCTGGTACCTGACTTTCTCTTTGTAGGGTCGTTTCTCCACAAACATGGATCAAATCGACTCATCAAAAAAGCATCTTCTGCTCAAGGTAAAATATCAGAGTCTGGAGGAACATCTCGATTTGGTCGCTTTGGCTTTGGCTCATAGTTATAAACAAAAATATCGAAACCACGACAAGACAAACAGGTATATTGTAATTATGGGACATGCATATCTGATATTCCTTGTTATGGCCTCCACATCTAAATGTCTTCCACTATGATTTAGTTGGATAGTACACATACATATGTTTTTTCCTATGGTTTTACATGGTTTTGTTTCTGCTCGGGTAAGTTGTTTAAATTTTTGTCAAATTTTACCGTTTTCTTTGATATATGGTTATTCGATTAAGGTCGTGTCAAATTTTACCCTTTTTGCAAACTTTTTTTAATTATTATTTCACAATCACTAGGTCATAGTACCTATTAGGGAGGAGGAAGTTAAGAATGTAGTCTTGTTCATGCATCAATACAACTCACTAGATCCATATGGGTCGAACCCGCCATTTTTCAAACGTATTGAAATATTTTTAAAAGATATGTTGTTCTATTTTGTCAGATTTTCTTTGATACACGACATGGGCCTAGGGAACTAAATCGTAGGCTTGTATGTCTTATTCCTAAGGTTAAACAACTGAAACATATGGAAGATCTTTGACCTATCTATTTTTATAATGTTGTGATGCGCATACTGTCGAAGGTGGTGGTGAATAAGTTCAAACTATGTTTAATCTAGACAGTGTCTAATAAACAGAGTGCTTTTAATGAAGGGAGGCTATTAGCTCATAATACAATGATTGCTTTGAAGTCACAAGGGAGAAAAGGGTGTGGCTGGGTTAAGAATTGATATTTTATGGTATAAGATAGGTTGGAATGGATATTTATTGATATAACGATTAAAGTTCTCTTTTACAACTTAAAAAACTTTGGTACACTTTATTTTCTCCTTTTTACCATGTACGAGATTCAACTATCCGCCACTAGAACTCAATTTGTTAATTATATGGATAGAAAGGATTTTATCATAGAATTGATTTGTTGAGAAATATGTGTAAGTAAAACTAAATTGAACACAATTTGTCTCTCTAATTAATAACCACTCTTTAATTTGGATCAAATTTCTCCATTGCAAAGTACTACATTATAAACAATTATAGCCTCCATGTATTGAGAAATACATGTATACAACACTCTATAATCCACCAACATACGAGGAAAATTGTAATGTTTCTATCATCTCTACTATTTTTTTATTTATTTTAAATTTAGATTAATTTTAATTTCCATATTGTTAACCATGTTTATTAGATTTAAGGTTTAAGAAATCAAATACCATTACTCAGCTATTATATCACACATTACCATTCTCTTATAGAGGAATAAAAATAAATTGGGGATATTTTGATAAAGTTTTTGGAGAAAACCTAACCATTTAGCAATATCATTATAAATCATTAACCGTCAAGGTCTGCTCCAAAGAATGATGATCCAATGGTACATCAAGCATTTTCTTGGTGTTGGTGATATTGATGACAAAGTTGTTCTCAGAGAATGACAAGTTATTAATTTTTGATTATCTTGGAAAGTATTTTTATATATTTCTACGATTTAACATAGCGTTATTATATGATTTTATGTGCGAAAATTCACAAGCGATAATATCTGATAGTGTTTATAATACATAAGTTGTATTACACAAAATATGATCATATATTATTGATTCTAGCAAGCTACAATAATTATTGAATTCACTTTATATGTTGAAATATATGTGACCCTCCTAACCATCCTAAGAGAGAGTCTTATTTATTATTTTTATATATAAACAAGAAGTAATGAGTTGCTTATGCAATGAGAGCCAAAAAAAGGTGAAACAAATTAAACAGGAGATTTTGTACTCCTTCCATTCAACTTTTATCTGGCATCACTTGATCTAATTATCGAGGAAATACTTGATAACATAATAGCAAGGCACACTTCCCTTGCAACAACAACAAGTTAAATGCTTTGTTCTTATATGCAGCTTAAGCAAAACACTGAAAATACTTTTTGTTTGATTATATATTCTTTGTGAGATGCATAGAAAGTAGAAACATGTTGAATTCTTTATTTGTAGATACAATGTAAATATTACAAACCATGGCAGTTTATAGATGATTTAAGAATTACAAGTGCAATGATTTTAATTGTAGTCCATTTTTATTTCATCATCTAATTGCTTACAAAATTTTAAGAATTGGATTATTCCGTGCTCATCTCTGTTTTACATTATTGGATATTGTGTGACTATATGTTCATATCACACGTTTATTTTGAACCAGAGACAAGATTAATAGTAAAATATGTTAGTTCCTCAATTCTCTTTGAGAAGCTTTAAGAAGTTTTAACAAAACTATGTCAAATTCATAATATGAGCCATAACCTTGTATCCTACTTCCTTTTGTAAGACCACACAATCACTCATAAACCAGACAAGTTATAAATATTTTCTCTATTTACCTCTTACTAACCATTTCGAAAAACAATGAAATATTTATAAATATTCTACTACAAACTTACAGGTGTTCTCTGTAGTTGCAAGTGATAGGCTATCTTACTGGTATAGAGATGATTCTTAAGGATGTTAGTTACTTGGTACAACTTGGAAGTGGGGCTGCCGATGATTCCATCCTCTGAATTACCCATTAGTGATTGCACCAATTATTTCTAAATCATTTTATGCTAAATACTATGCTATCTTATACCTCTAAAAATTTAATTTGATTAAATGTTGTTATGGTAATATTAATTTGTACATGACAATTAATTTCCTAATTATTGTGAGAGGTTTTTAGAGTTGAATCTATTATAGTAGTACTTCTATTATTGTTAGTTAGGGTTGTAGTAGTACATATATTATTGTTAGTTGAGGCGAGGCAGGAAATTTATATATAATTTCACTAAATAAAATTTAAAACTCTCCACAAAATGTCATTTTCAAGTTAAGTTTTTTATACAATGCTTACCACTTAATTTATAGAAACTCATTTTATTTACAATATAAAATAAATTATAGTAATGCTTGTTTACCTATGCTTGTAAATCAATACCCAATTAGTTGGTGTTACCTAATAACACACGAAATTTACTTATATATGGAGTTTCCCATCTCACAAAGCCCCATCACTTTTTAACTTAATTTAACAAGACACCTGGTTGAAAGTGAGATTTCTTACTTGATAGAGATGTAGGGTTTTTTGTGAAAATTTTTTAGTGGTGTACGAACTTATATTTTCAATACATGAATAGGTAGGGTCACTATTTTCACCCTCACTAGAACCAGTTCCTCATGTAACTACTATAGATCCGTAACAATTCAAAAAGTATAGAGTTATAAGTTTTTCTCAAATCCAGTAGTAATATTGTAGGCGGTGTCATTGGTGGTGGTAATTTTACTAGTTCAATTGGTGGTACTAGTAGTCGTAATCTTAGGAGTGGAATTGGTGGTGGGATTGTTGGTGGTAAAGTTTGTGCTACCTTACGGAGTATCATTGGTGGTAACTTTAATAATGACATCAGTGGTAGTATCATTGGTGGTATAGTTGCATTGGTAGTAGCATGACTAGCACCTTTAGTGGTTACATTGGTGGTACGTGAAATGATAATATTAGTAGTGGATTAGGTGGCATTGATGGTTACATTGGTCCCGGTGCTCTTATTAGTGTAACTGGTGACATTGGAAGCGGTAATCTTGGTTAGAGAACTGGTAGTAATATTATATGTATTGGTGGTGAAGTTTATTCTAACTTAAGCACTTCCATTTATGGCCACTTTAATTATGGTATTACAGGTGGTAGCATTGATGTTATATTGGTTAATCTTAGTAGTGGTATTGGTGGTAGCATAACTTGAATCATTAGTGGTGGTACTCATGGTAGAATGGCTAGTTGGCATAGTGGTATCATGGCTGAAATATTGGTTAGTGTTAGTAGCGAAAATTGTGGTAGCAATGCTAGTAGCTTTAGCGGTAGCATTGGGTGTATATTAGGGAATATTAGTGGTTGATTTAGTTTCGGAAATGGTGGTTGTGACACCCTCCAAACCCGGGTCAGAAGTTTGGGGTTCACAACACACACAATATATAAATCAGTATATGAAATATTATATGCAATAACCCTTATTTACGCAACAACGGATCGCAACAGGTTAAATATGAAAACAAGCCAAAACCTTAACTTTTATTACGTCGTACCAAATCCCAACTAGTTTAGTTTACACCTAAAAATGAAATCATGCTTACAAACTTGCATAACTCAAACTATAACACAAAGCTCCCGCTAGCTCGATCCAACTCAACCTGGAATCTTAGCTCGCATACAGGACCGGGATCCTCGTTACCAATAATTTCCTATTTAACTTTAGAATGACATAAACAGGTTCGCAAGGGTGAGCTAACTAGCTCATCAAGTTAAACTAACAATAACCGAGGGTAAACAATGATCAACTGAAATGATTCATAGAAATCATGTTTCTTGTTAAGCAATTTTGTAATTGGATATTCAATTTTAAGTTTAAATTGGATATTCATAGAAATATTTATAAATTTTCTATTATAAACTTACGTGTGTTTTCTGTAGTTGCAAGTGATAGGGTGTCTTGCATGTATAGGAGATGATTCTTAAGGATGTTCGTTACTTGGTACAACTTTGAAGTATTCCATGGTCTGAATTAACGATAGCATGCCAATGATTCCATCCTCCAAATTTCTCATTAGTGATTGCAGCAACTATTTCTAAATCATTTTATGCTAAATACTATGTAAAAAATATGCTTCATGTGCGGTGGTCTATAGTAGACTTACTATATCTTAAACACTGCTTCTTGCATTGATTTACACCTTTCTTTGTGGACTTATTTTTATGTAAATTTTATCAAATTCAAATGAGTATTTAAAGTGTTGTTAGGACTTGGTTTTAGTGGAACAAGTCTTGAATTTTGGTGTGACTAATTTTATTGAAAACATGAATTGTTAGTTTCTTGATGGATTATCTAGGTACAAGAAGATAAATCCAATTAGAAGTTATTTTGCTTGCTTAAATAGCAATAATAACTGTTGACTTACAAAGTGAGAAATATTATAGGTTCTATTAGCAAATAAAAATAAAATTTTGGTAGAATAAAAAGCCAATAAGCCATAGTGGGAACATATTAATTATAATTTAATTGACTAATCTATTTCAACTAAAAAAGATAAATGTTCATTTCAACTTAAAAGATAAATATTTAATAATTTAAATAAAGATAAATTAAATAGTTTTAAGGGTGGCTTAATTAATTTACATATTTAGAATTTGGATCAAATCAATTTTTCTAAAAAAATAATGAATCTGGATTTTATACAAAATTTTGAGGCCCAAGAATGGCGCAAATTAAGGCACGTCCAAATTAGATATATGTAAAATACTTAATTTTATTACCTTTCGTTTCTTCGAAAAATAATGTACATTTATTAAATTTTCTTTAAATATATTAAAGATGTGTAAAATTTTATCCGATTTAGAATTTTATCCCAAAATATTTTAGTGTAAAAAATTGGATGAAAAATAAAACTATCAAAAAAATTATTTCGATATTTTTAAAATTCCGAATTTGAGTTAATCCAAGTTTTTCTCTTTAGGAGAGAAGCAAAATTTTATAATAAAATATATGTACAGAGAGCTTCGGACCTTTTTAAATATGACTTTCTTAAGATCGAATCAGACGAGTTTTTCAATTTTTTTTATGGTTTATATTTAACACTAAATATAATTTATTTTAATATAGCCTTTAGCCAATATTAAGTACCTTATTTACAAATATTGATTCAATAATAATTAGTCAATTTAGTTGTTATATAATTGGACTTTAAATTGGATCCTGGAAAATTGTTCATTGTTTTTATCGAATTGTTTAAACTTATATTTTTTCTAAAATACTAGGTGTTGTGGGGAGGCCATAAAGATAAAACAATTTTTTTTATATTCACTATATAACATATTTTCTTATTCATTTATTAATGTTGTGTATTTTTTTAGAAAAGACATATCAATATTCATTAATCTTGACATTTACATATTTTATATAAGTTACTTTATAATTCAATATTAAGTATTTAATTTGTACAATTTATTTTGCAAACATAAATATTTTTATGATGCTTAATTAAGTTTTATTTTTACAAAATTGTATTTTCCTTGTAAATTTGAGTAAGTAGATTTGAGAATAATGTGTTTTTTTTATCATAACAATTTATGAGTTCATGTTCTTTATTTTATCCTTACAATGACGTCTCAATAATGTGTTTAACATATTTTATTAGCAAGAAAATCATAAAAACTAATTTACACTAATTGATATCATTTCAATTTAAATAAATATTGACTTTACTATCAATAATTCATATAAATTTCCAAAAGTTGATTGTTCAACCGTGTTAGTTTAACAAGATAATATCAAGATAATATCATTCAACAAAATAAAATATACATGTTTAAATTATTTAATCTCCATTAATTTATTTTGTAACTTTTACCTAAAATTATGAAAAGCCCTTTATAATAGAAAAAAGTCTAATCATATATAAAATAAAATTTACTTTGTTAGAAATACACAACATTATGCAATTTTTTGTGAGCATAGTTTGTACTCTTGTATTGTATCATCCTAATTTTTCTTCTGGTCAAAACTTGCTTCAATTCTTCTTCTTGCTGATCAAGGCTTGCTTCTTCTCAGAGTTTGGCTTTATGAATGAGCAGCAAAGTGTAGACTTCATCACAATTATAGCACTTGATCTTTGACTTGTAATTTTCCCATACCTTGACTCCTTGCTATCATTTTTCCTTTAATTCCTCTTATCAGGGTAAAGTTTGAGTAACTACAGCCTTTTTTTCAAAACCATTTTTTTTGAAGTCTATATAGCCCATATTTCTAAACTTTTTAACTAAAAGAGTATCAATTTGTAGGATATCTTCATCATTACCATGATCAATTTCAGTTCTTGAATAATTTTGTAAGTCATCACGAGTATTTGAGACTCAGTGTCAGACTATACAATCATGGCATTTTGAAATGACTCTTTCTTTCAATTTTTTCTCTTATTTTTCCTCTACCCTTAGAGAAACAATGTCTTGTCCCATTTCGTCTTAATTTTCTACCCCATCTAGGGTTCATTAGTTTCAGAATTCCATATATCTCAACTAGAGATGTGTCTTAAAGATCATAGTTATCCCTTATTGATATAACTTTCAAGTCACCCTTTTGAGGGATTGCAAGAAGAACCTTCAAGTTTGAATCTGCTGGATCATACTCTATGTCAACAAGTGACAAATCATTCAACAATTTCTCAAATATATCATAGATTTCAAACAAAGACTCATCAACTTTTGAGTCAAAGTGCTCATACCTTATCACAATTATACTCTATTGTTTAGTTTGGCTTTCTACATGAGGAACAAAGTGTCCGACTTTATCACAATTATAGCACTTGATCGTAATTTTCCCATACCTTGTCTCCTTGCCATCATTCTTCCTTTAATTCCTCTTATCACGGTAAAGTTGGAGGAACTACAGCCTTTTTTTCAAAAACATTTTTTTTAAAGTCTATATAGACCATATTTCTAAACTTTTTAACTAAAAGAGCATCAATTTGTTGGATATCTTCATCATTTCCATGATCAATTTCAGTTCCTCAATAATTTTGTAAGTCATCATGAGTATTTGAGACTCGGTGTCAGACTATACAATGATGGCCTTTCATATTGAAATGGCTCTTTCTTGCAAATTTCTCTCTTATTTTTTCCTCTACCCTGAGAGAAACATGTCTTGTCCCATTTGGTCTTACTTTTCTACTCCATCTCCAGTTCATTAGTTTTGAGAATTCCATATATCTCAACTAGAGATGTGTCTTCAAGATCATAGTTATCCCTTATTGATATAAATTTCAAGTCACACTTTTGAGGAAGTGCAAGAAGAACCTTCAAGTTTGAATCTGCTGGATCATACTCTATGTCAACAAGTCAGAAATCATTCAACAATTTCTGAAATCTATCATAGATTTCAAAAAAAGACTCATCAACTTTTGAGTCAAAGTGCTCATACTGGTGATTGAGTATTCTCCTTGGAATCTTCTTGATAGCGGTTGTGCCTTGCACTTAACCACCTAAGTGTCTCAATAGTCATCCGGACTTTACATAAATGATATTCATTAATTTTCAAGATAGGAAATTTGAGGGTTTCATATCTGCTCATATTGTTGTTGATTTGGTTTATGGCTAATGATGACCGCACATTTTGTTGAGTTTCATTATCTGCCATTAATAATTATTTTCTCGATCTTAAAGTGATTTTATATAAACACCAAGCTTTGATATCAATTTTTAGGCCTTTAGTTACCTATAGAAGGGGTCAATATAATTATAACAATCAAATCCAATTATGTACTCAATAATGAAGAATAGTTTTTACATTATTGAATAAAAACTTATTACAAAATTCCCTAGCTGTACATGAGCAAATATCTTGAGAGCTTGTAGGTTATGCCTATGATAAAATAAATGCACAAGTGTTAACCTACTAGTGTTAACCTAATTTCTGCTTCTATACTGCACACTTACACACAATCAATATAAAGATAAAATCAATAAGGAATCCTAATACATATGCTATAATATCAAAAAAATACTAATATGAACAATATTGATGAGAAGTATTCATGAATAAATAGTGATGAGGTCATTTTTGTTAAACTTTCATATGAAATACTAATGGAAAAAATGTGATAGTTATTTACTAATATCATCAACTTTTGACACCATTTTTTTTGAAGTTTTATAAACCATTTTTTAATTTTCAGGAAATCAGAACTCAATTCCTACCACATGGGTAGGTTCCGCCTTTGGGCACAAATTGAAGTATGTTCTGGGATTTGATAAACTTTGAATTTAAATTTTGATCTCCTTTTTTAATATTTTTTCTTGGAATTTGGTGATCTTATTATTTTTTTATATTTTCTTAAAATATTTGCAAGAAATGTTTATTCAAATAACTAATTTGGATTAAAATTACTCAAAGAACTATAAAAAATGGGTAGTACAAAATATAAGTAATGTAAATGATATTTAAATAATTTTAATATATTTTTGTAAGCATTAATTATTTGTCCAAAACATATTTTCATTATAAAATTTTCTCAACTGAAGTTAGAAACTTATAATTTTCTGCTTAAATCATTACTTTGCATGATTATTAAAATATTTTTTTAAGAAAAATATTTTCTAACACTAATATAATCGTAGATTCAAATCATAACTAAAAAATTACAAAGTTGGTATGAAATTTAAGTAGTCATTTTCTACTATTTGTTATATAGAAAAAAAATGCTTATTGGGCCATAATAGTCATTTCATACCAAAGTGAATATAAATGAGGAATTACATAAAATCTTAGGCCAAACTTAGTAGAATATACTTCATCCCATAATACATGTTTTCTGAACTTTGTTCATGTGAAATTAATAATTTTACATATCTTTTTAAAATAATAATTTTTTTTGAATTAAAGTTTAATATTAATAATTTTATTCAAAGAAGGAAATTCTAGAAGTAATTTTTGTACGTATCCACTTTATTCATCTTAAAAAAAAATAATGGAATTATGTTTTGGTACATATTTGACAAAATAATGTTCTCTTTGCATTTCATACCCACCTTGTAAAAAAACCCAAAATTTGTTGGAAAACTTGTGTATTGAAAATTTTGAGTTACAAAACAAGTTTATAAATATAAGCATTGTTTTAAATAATAAATTTTCATTAGAATTGAAAATATTAAAAATATTCATTATAATTATGTCAAAGTACATATGGGTAAGTCAAACAACTTATGTACTTAGACACTATCAGCTGATTTCTCATTCAATTTCTTCCCAATTTAGATTTTTCCCAATCAACGGGTGAATGAATATGGTATATATAGTGTTACCCACAATATATTGTCATTTTACATGTTCAAATCAAATTGACTAAGAATAGAATAAAAATCAACAATCATATTATCATTCATTTTAATTCCTATGTTTAAATAAAGATAGCAATTAGTAAATATTTTTAAAATTGTATCTTTTTTCCCATAAGTATAACTTGTTTGTCAAAAATTTGGTATTCAATCTTATACCTCCAGAAATTTAATTTGATTAAATGTTGTTATTGTAATATTAATTTTTACATGACGAATAATATCTCAATTATTGTGAGAGGTTTTTAAGACTTGAATGTATGATAGTAGTACTTTTATTATTCTTAGTTAGGGTTGTAGTAGTACATATATTATTGTTAGTTGAGGTCAGTAGGGAATTTATATATAATTTCACTAAATAAAATTTAAAATTTCCGAGAAAATATCATTTTTAGTTAAGTTTTTTATAAAATTCTTACCACTTAATTTATAGAATCTCATTTTATTTACAATACAAAATAAATTAGAGTAATGCATGTTTACTTATGGTTGTAAATCAACACCCAATTAGTTTGTATAATACATGGAGCAGACTTTCTTAAATTATATTTTTATAAAAAGAAAATTTTTTAATTTGTAATAAGAAATTAATACTAGGATAAAAAATAATTTAAACTAAATTGGGCCCATTGAAACCCATGATATACAATTGGGCCTGCAAAGTATAGAATATTAAAAATGTAGGTAAAACCCTAATATGAGCACAAGCCCGCCGCCCTTACAAACAAAATGAATTTGTACATGGCCATCAAATAGGCCATAAAATAGTGTTTTGGAGTTATTTGTATTTTCTATCAAAGAGTGTTTTGGTGCTCTAAGGTTAAACACATCTCCAAATGAATTGGTGGAGGACTAATCAAATGAATTGGTGGAGGACTAAGTGGATAAGGTTTATAGGTTATCATGAATTGATGTTGTTTAACAAAGTTAAGGTAATAATTTATATCTCCCTGTTTTCTTCATTTTCTTTTCATATGTGTTATTTGCATAAACTTTTGGTAGAAATCAAACACTGAAATAAGTATCTCATTTTCCATGTATATATGTATGTAGATTTACTTGGAATGTCACTTGTATTTGTTTTTACATGACCTCTATGTCAAGAATTATCCTTTCAAGATTATATGTCAAGGTTAGAAAAAAAATCAGTTACATTTGTAATAATTTTTTTTGTTCCTCATAATACTCAAATACATGATATATGAAAAAAATGAAAATTTATAGAACATAATCCCAGGCATTATTTATATTTTATGTTCATATTTGTTGAATTATACTATTAAATTTATTTTATGTGTATGTATGACCTTACTTTAGAGACATTTTCACAGGAATTATATTTTTCTTGCTACTTGCAACAAGTTCCGAAAATAATGAAGAAAATGCTCCAAGTGCCATCCCTTTCTCTTCATCAATATACCGTGTAAGGTTTCTTTTTTATTCTTTAACTTTTACCATGCCAATATATATTATTAATATAAATGTAGATAGTACAAGTGGATCTATGTGGGGTGTATTTTGTTTCTAATGTATATATGACAAAAAACTCTAAATTACTCTTTGTTGACCTAATAAAACACGAAGTTTACTTATATTCGGAGTTTAAGATCTCACGAAGCCCCATCACTTTTTAACTTCATTTCACAACACACATGGTTGAAGATGAGATTTCTTACTTGATAGATATGTAGGCTTTGTTTGGGAAATTTTTTAGTGTTGGAAGAACTTATATTTTCAATACATGAATAGGTAGGGTCACCATTTTCTGCCTCAATGGAACCCGTTGCTTAGTAACTTCTATAGATCCGTAACTAATTGAAAACTATAGAGTTATGGTTTTCTTTAATCCAGTAGTAATACTGTTTGCGGTGTCACTGGTGATGGTAATTTTACTAGTCCAATGGGTGGCACTAGTAGTCGTAATCTTAGGAGTGGAATTGGTGGTGGGATTGTTGGTGGTGAAGTTCATGCTAACTTAAGGAGTATCATTGGTGGTAACTTTAATAATGGCATAAGTGGTGGTAGCATTGGTGGTATATTGGGTAGTTTTAAAAGTGGGATTGGTGGCAGCAAGACTAGCATCTTTAGTGGTTACATTGGTGGTACCAGAAACGATAATATTAGTAGTGGATTTGCTGGAATTGATGGTGTCATTGGTCCTGGTGCTCTTATTAGGGCAATTGGTGGCATTGAAAGCGGTAATCTTTGCAGGAGAATTGGTGGTGGTGTTATTGGTGTTGGTGTTCAAGTTCGTGCTAGCTTAAGCAGTTCCATTTATGGCCAGTTTAATTATGGTATTACAGGTGGTAGCTTTGATGTTATATTAGTTAGTCTTAGTAGTGCCATTGGTGGTGGCATTGGTGGTTGCATTGGTGGTAGCTTAGTGGTCGTATTGGTAGCTTAGTGGTGGTATTATTGGTGTTGGGGTTGAAGTTCGTGCTAGCTTAAGCCGTTCCATTTATCGCCAGTTTAATTATGGTATTACAGGTGGTAGCATTGATGTTATATTGGTTAGTCTTAGTAGTGGCAATTTATAGTAGCATTGTTGGTACCTTTAGTGGTAGTACTGGTTGTATATTAGGTAATATTAGTAGTAAATTAGCTTCAGAGATGGTGGTTGTGACGCCCTCCAAACCCGGGTCAGAAGTTTGGGGTTCACAACACACATATTATATAAACCTGTATATGAATATTATATACAATTACCCTTATTTATGCAAACACGGATCACTATAGGTTAAAATATGAGAAACCAACCACAACCTTGACTTTTATTACGTCATACCAAATCCTAACTAGTTTAACTTACAACTGAAAATGAAATCATTCTTACAAACTTGCATAACTCAAACTAGCTCGATCCAACTCAACCGGGAATCGTAGATCGCATACTGGACTGGGGATCCTCGTTACCAATAATTTCCATTTTAACTGTAGAATGACTTAAACAGATTCACAAGGGTTAGCTAACTAGCTCAGCAAGTTATAATAATAATAATCGGGTGTTAACAATGATCAATTGAAATGATTCATAGGAATCTAGTTCCTTGTTATGCAACTATTAGAATTGGATATTCATTTTTAAGTTTAAAACCAAGGTTAGGTTGTTGATCAGTAACACACTAACCCGATTAAGGCACACAGCTCTGTTCTCTATACTAGATTCAAGGCACACATTGACCTAATATGACCACCAATCTGGTTCGACCTCGAATCTGTTCCATATTTAGAACTTGTCCAATTTTATAACAATTCAACATGATAAATATTGTAATTCAATAAAAACAGAATCATAATTAACATTGATAAAACATTTATTTCGGGGCATAAAGTAATTCATTAATATCACCAGAGTATATCAGGGTATGTATGAGGAATAACTTCCAGCCTGTAGGAGAATCAGGAATTAGATGAATAATGGGTTATACATGGTTTAGATCACTATACCATAAAATTGCTTTCGCCACCAGATTTTCTAAACCATCCAAAAAAACGTTGCTGGTTAAAGGTGATTTCATGTCTATTGCAAGGGATTTTAAAAACATTGCAATTGAATCACAAAATTTCGAGGTCTTTACAATACATATTATTGCAATACATTATATAATCGTTACAGTAGATCAGAGATTTGGGCCCAAAGTTAGGCGGTCTTGTTCAAAACTTGTGAGCGGGCTTGCTGAAATTGTTTTCTCCCGGCTGTCTATTAAATAAACAAAAAAAAAACACAGACTGTCAAACAATCTCCACGGCGACGAAAGATTAAATCTTTGCTGAAATATTTCTCTCAAACACTGAATATTAAATCTTTGTAAAGACTAAAGCTCCAAGAAGATTAAATCTCGGAAAAGATTAAACCTTGAACGAAATGTATTTTTCCCCAAATCATCTTTCCTAAAGTTCTTTCAATCAGTAAATTTAATTTAGGAGAAGATTAAATTTGGTCGATTATTGTTAATTATTGTTTAATTTACCTCCTTGCTTTCGTGTTTCTATGTTATTTGTGTTTGGGATCTTTTATGGATGTTACACTATGTGTTAATTAGGGTTTGTTTATTAAGTTATATTTATCTGTCAATCGTATCTTATTATCAGTTCTGAGTTGTAATGGGATTTGTTTGGAATGACAGTGGTATGAAATTGTAAGGTAATCACTTGTCGTTGTAAAAGTAGAATTTGTATTTTGGACTTTTTGTTTGCTCCATGTTCTAATAATTTGTTAATCTTTATAGAATGAAGTACTACAAGAAAAAATTCAATACTTTCAGATGTTTTATTATATATTGACTACGGGAAGTGAGAACAAATATATTGAAAGAAGAGATACCATAAGTGTCGATAACAAGAATAGTTCAAGGACGGAGAGGTGATATGTTACTAATACAAATAACGAAGAAAATGACATCTATAGTATTGGTGGAGGACATTGATCTGCAACTATGACCTTGCTACCTACTACAGGGAAATGTATCAAGTTTAGCAAAAGTGGAAAGGTTGCCATCTTTTATAACATGGATTCCCTTGGATAGGTAAAACATTTTGTGCTCTTTTTTGACAACTCCTTATCATTTGGTGATAAGGAATTAAATTAAATTTCAATCTGAGATTCTCAGATTGTTATTTACAAATCCTGGTACCTGACTTTCTCATTGCAGGGTCATTTCTCCACAAACATGGATCAAATCGACTCATCAAAAAAGCATCTTCTGCTCAAGGTAAAATATCAGAGTCTGGAGGAACATCTCGATTTGGTCGCTTTGGCTTTGGCTCATAGTTATAAACAAAAATATCGAAACCACGACAAGATAAATAGGTATATTGTAATTAGGGACATGCATATTCGATATTCCTATGGCTTTACACACACATATGTTTTTTTTACCGTTTTGTTTGATATATGGTTATTCGATTAAGGTCGTGTCAAATTTTACCCTTTTTGCAAACTTTTTTTAATTATTATTTCCCAATCACTAGGTCATAGTACCTATTAGGGAGGAGGAAGTTAAGGATGTAGTCTTGTTCATGCATCAATACAACTCACTAGATCCACATGGGTCGAACCCGGCATCAATACAACTCACTAGATCCACATGGGTCGAACCCGGCATTTTTCAAACGTATTGAAATTTTTTTAAAAGATATGTTGTTCTATTTTGTCAGATTTTCTTTGATACACGAATGGGCCTAGGGAACTAAATCGTAGGCTTGTATGTCTTATTCCTAAGGTTAAATAACTGAAACATATGGAAGATCTACGACCTATCTATTTTCATAATGCTGTGATCCGCATACTGTCGAAGGTGGTGGTGAATAAGTTCAAACTATGTTTAATCTAGACAGTGTCTAACAAACAGAGTGCTTTTAATGAAGGAAGGCTATTAGCTCATAATACAATGATTGCTTTGAAGTCACAAGGGAAAAAAAGGTGTGGTTGGGTTAAGAATTGATATTTTAAGGCATAATATAGGTTGGAATGGATATTTATTCATATAACGATTAAAGTTCTCTTTTACAACTTAAAAACTTTGGTACACTTTATTTTCTCCTTTTTACCATGTACGAGATTCAAGTATCCGCCACTAGAACTCAATTTGTTATTATATGGATAAAAAGGATTTTAACATAGAATTGATTTGTTGAGAAATATGTGTAAGTAAAACTAAATTGAACACAATGTGTCTCTCTAATTAATAACCACTCTTTAATTTTGATCAAATTTCTCCATTGCAAAGTACTACATTATAAAAATTAGAGCCTCCATGTATTGAGACATACATGTATACAACACTCTATATTCCACTAGAATACGAGGAAAATTGTAATGTTTCTATCATCTCTACTATTTTCTTATTTATTTTGAATTTAAATTAATTTTAATTTCCATATTATTAACCATGTTTATTAGATTTAAGGTTTAAAAAATCAAATACCATTACTCAGCTATCATATCACACATTTCCATTCTCTTAAAGAGGAACTTAAATAAATTGTGGATATTTTGATAAAGTTTTTGGAGAAAACCTTACCATGTAGCGATATCATTATATATCATTAAGCGTCAAGGTCTGCTCCAAAGAATGATGATCCATTGGTACATCAAGCATTTTCTTGGTGTTGGTGATATTGATGACAAAGTTGTTCTCAAAGAACGGAAAGTTATTAATTTTTGATTATCTTGGAAAGTGTTTTTTATATTTCTACGATTTAACATAGCGTTATTATATAATTTTATGTGCAAAAATTCATAAGACAATATCTGATAGTGGCTATAATACATAAGTTGTATTACACAAAATGTGATCATATATTCTTGATTCTAGCAAACTACAATAATTATTGAATTCACTTTATATGTTGAAATATATCTGACCCTCCAAACCCTCCTAACACAGAGTCTTATATATTATTTTTATATATAAACAAGAAGTCATGAGTTGCTTATGTAATGAGAGCCAAATAGGTGAAACAAATTGAACACGAGATTTTGTACTCGCTCCATTCAACTTTTATTTGGTCTCAGGCATCACTTGATCTAATATTCGAGGAAAGATTTAATAACATAATAGCAAGGCACACTCCCCTTGCAACAACAACAAGTTAAATGCTTTATTCTTATATGCAGCTTAAGCAAAACACTAAAATATTTTTTGTTTGATTATGTATTCTTTGTGAGATGCATAAAAAGTAGAAACATGTTGAAACCATTATTTGTAGATACAATGTAAATATTACAAACCAGTTCAGTTTATAGATGATTTAAGAATTATAAGTGCAATGATTTTAATTGTAGTCGATTTTTATTTCATCATCTAATTGCTTACAGAATTTTAAGAATCGGATTATCCTGTGCTCATCTCTATTTTAAATTTTTGGATATTGTGTGACTATATGTTCATATCACAGGTTTGTTGTGGAAGCCTCGGGGTGAAAAACTGCACTGAGAAAGATGAACGGTTTAGTCATATTAGTCATATTGTTAGTGCGGTTATGGTACCTGCGTACATTGATAGTTGAGAAGTTATTAGAAGGGCATAGAATATACAACTGGATCTTATGGCCTGGACTTAATAAAGTAGCATGAAAGGATTCGAGGATAGATCATGTGAGAAATCTAAATGAGGTATATTGTCATTTCTTATATTCAATGTTATAGATTTTGTTGCATCTACATATTGACCAGACACAAGATTAATAGTAAAATATGTTAGTTCCTCAATTCTCTTTGAGAAGCTTTAAAAAAACTATGTCAAAATTCATAATATGAGTCATAACCTTGTATCCTACTTCCTTTTACTAAGACCACACAATCACTCATAAACGAGACAAGTTATAAATATTTTCTCTCTATTTACCTCTTACTAACCATTTCGAAAAACAATGAAATATTTATAAATATTCTACTATAAACTTACGGGTGTTTTTTGTAGTTACAAGTGATAGGCTGTCTTACTGGTATGGAGATGATTCTTAAGGATGTTGGTTCCTTGGTACAACTTGGAAGTGGGGTTGCTGCCGCTCTTGCATACTTGGAGAACAACATGCCATTGATTCCATCCTCTGAATTCCCCATTAGTGATTGCAGCAACTATTACTATTTCTAAATTATTTTATGCTAAATACTATGTAAAAAACATGCTTCATGTGGGGTGGTCTATAGTAGACTTACTATATCTTAAACATTGCTTCTTGTATTGATTTGCATGTTTCTTTGTTGACTTATTTTTATGTAAATTTTATCAAATTAAAATGAGTATTTAAAGTGTTGTTAGGACTTGGTTTTAGTGGAACAAGTCTTGAATTTTGGTCTGAGCAATTCTATTGAAAACATGAATTGTTAGTTTCTTGATGGATTATCTAGGTACAAGAAGTTAAATCCAATTAGAAGTTATTTTGCTTGCTTAAATAGCAATAATAACTCTTGACTTACAAAGTGAGAAATATTATAGGTTCTATTAGCAAACAAAATAAATTTTTGGTAGAATAGAAAGCCAATAAGCCATAGTGGGAACATAATAATTATAATTTAATTGACTAATTTATTTCAACTAAAAAAGATTAATGTTCATTTAAACTTAAAAGATAAATATTAAATAATTTAAATAAAGATAAATTAAATTGTTTTAAGGGTGGCTTTATTAATTTACATATTTAGAATTTGGATCGAATCAATTTTTCTAAAAAACTATTGAATTTGGATTTTATACAAAATTTTGAGGGCCAAGAATGGCGCAAATTACATCACGTCCGAATTAGATATATGTAAAAAACTTAATTTTATTACTTTTCATTTCTTCAAAAAATAATGTACTTTTGTTAAATTTTCTTAAAATATATTAAAGATGTGCAGAATTTTTTCCCATTTAGAATTTTATCCCAAAATATTTTAGTGTAAAAAATTGGATGAAAAAAAAAACTATCAAAAAAATTATTTCGATATTTTTAAAATTCCAAATTTGTGTAAATCCAAGTTTTTTTTCTTTATGAGAGAAGCAAAGTTTTATAATAAATAGATGTTCAGGCAGCTTCGGGCCTTTTTAAATATGACTTTCTTAAGATCGAATCAAACGAGTTTTTCAAATTTTTTATGGTTTATATTTAACACTAAATATAATGTATTTTTATATATCATTTATCAATATGTACCTTATTTACATATATTGATTCAATAATAATTAGTCAATTTAGTTGTTATATAATTAGACTTTAAATTGGATACTGGATAATTGTTCATTATTTTTATCGAATTGTTTAAATTTATATTTTTTGTAAAATACTAGGTGTTGTTGGGAGGCGATAAAGATAAATAATTTTTTTTTCATATTCAGTGTATAAAATATTTTCTTATTCATTTATTAATGTTGTGTATTTTTTTAGAAAAGACATATGAGTATTCATTAATCTTGACATTTACATATTTTATATAAGTTACTTTATAATTCAAGATTAAATATTTAATTTGTTCAATTTATTTTGCAAACATAAATATGTTTATGATGATTATTTAAGTTTTATTTTTTACAATATTGTATTTTCCCTGTAAATTTGAGTAAGTAGATTTGAGAATAATGTGTTTGTTTTTATCATAACAATTTGTGAGTTCATGTTCTTTATTTAATCCTTAAAATGACGTCTCAATAATGTGTTTAACATATTTTATTAGCAAGAAAATCATAAAAACAAATTTAAACTATTGATATCATTTCAATTTAAATAAATATTGACTTTACTATGAATAATTCATATAAATTTCCAAAAGTTGATTGTTCAACAGTGTTAGTTTAACAAGATAATATCATTCAACAAAATAAAATATACATGTTTAAATTATTTAATCTCCATTAGTTTATTTTGTAACTTTTGATGAAATTATAAAAACAAAGATTGATATGTGAAAATATGGAGTGTCTTCATGGACTACATTGTGTTCTCTCTGCTTATTATTCTAACTGAGAACATACAAATATTTAAAGGATGGACCAACTACTGAGTTAGCTAAAATCATGCAACTACTTCCTACAAATACTCTAACACCCCCACTTATTCACAACTCTTCCTAATATTAGTGAAACAAACAAATGACCTAGTCTACCTACGTGGTTTACATGATTCAGCAGTAACACAAAATAAATAAAACTTAATACAAATATTATTATCTAAAAACAAGTTTTAGATTAAATCTCAACATTCTCCCCCTTAATCTAAACTTGTTTTTACAGATTCTTAACATAGCCCGTATGGCATGCCTTGAACTGAAACAGCTTCTTCATGCCCGTATGGCAAATATATTAATCTAGCCCGTGTGGCCTTCCTGTGCCCATATGGCACCACTGATCACAACTCATTTTGTCTTCCTTGTTTGCCCATCTAGAAATTTATTTCCTGCCCATATGGCATCCATTTCACAGCCCTTATGGCTATTATTCAAAGCCCGTATGGCTTGTCTTTGTTGGCCCATATGGCCTCTACATCAATGTCCGTTCGTCGTCATGAAGCTGTGCTAGATTTGCTTCTTGACGGTATTCTTTCTTTCGTCGAGATTTGTCACACTCTCCCTCAACCATCGTCCTGAGCAACAAAATAGAATAGAATATTAGCCCCATATACATCCCATACTGCACATGATGATACCTCCCACTTACCTACACTGCACCTCATCTTCTCAGCTCGAGATGCTTCTTGCATATCACATATTGCTTGATGTCATTGAATATGAAAAATAAAAACTTAATGCTTAATATGTATATATATATAGATGTATAAAAATCAACCCACAAACCCTATATCATGAGGCTCGGATACCATGATGAAATTATAAAAACAAAGATTGATATGTGAAAATATGGAGTGTCTCCATGGACTACATTGTATTCTCTCTGCTTATTATTCTAACTGAGAACATACAAATATTTAAAGGATGGACCAACTACTGAGTTAGCTAAAATCATGCAACTACTTCCTACAAATACTCTAACACCCCCACTTATTCACAACTCTTCCTAATATTAGTGAAACAAACAAATGACCTAGTCTACCTACGTGGTTTACATGATTCAGCAGTAACACAAAATAAATAAAACTTAATACAAATATTATTATCTAAAAATAAGTTTTAGATTAAATCTCAACAACTTTTACCTAAAATTAAGAAAAGACCTTTATAATAGAACATTATCCAATTTTTTGTGAGCATAGTTTGTACTCCCCTAATGTGTCGTCCCAATTGTTCTTCTGGTCCAAACTTGCTTCAATTCTTCTTCTTGTTGATCAAGACTTGTTTCTTCTTAGCGTTTGGCTTTGAATGAGCAAAGTGTCCGACTTCATCACAATTATATCACTTGATCTTTGACTTGTAATTTTCCCATACCTTGACTCCTTGCGATCATTCTTTCTTTAATTCCTCTTATCACTAGAATTTAATAATAGGTGTAGTTATGTTGTGTATATTTATTAGTGCGTGTTATGTGTATTTGAAAAACTCAGTCAAAAACACTTCATGTTATGTTTTTAAATTTGTGATCACGTACCCACTAACACATTGAATCGGAGTATTAGTTGAACCAACTTGTGTATAAATAGGCTATTAGCATATCATTTTATCTCTGTATAACATCTTTTTTTTCAGGTAGTTCTATTTCCTATATTTTTACTTATGTATTTTACATGTTTAAGAAAATAATATTTTATTATATAGATTTGTTATTAAATCTAAAGATGCGTATTTTTATATTAAAAATAAACATTTCTAGTTATCTAAAATATTTAAGGTTAAAAAAATTATTTTAATTTATATGTGCATAATTTTAATTTAATATATATTTATTTTATCACTAGAATTTAATAATAGTGTAGTTATGTTGTGTATATTTATTAGTACGTGTTATGTGTATTTGAAAAACTCAGTGAAACACTACAGGTTAACAAAGAGATAATGTTTGTTTAAATTTGTGATCACGTAACCACTAACCCATTGAATCTGAGTATAAGTAACCAACTTGTGTATAAATAGGCTATTAGCATATCATTTTGTCTCTGTATAACATCTTCTCTTTTCAAGTATGTTCTATTTCCTATATTTTTACTTATATATTTTACATGTTTATTGCATACTTCTATATATATATATATATATTATAATATTAAATTACATTTTTGTGAACTTATGTATGACTATTCTAATTCACTTGTTATTAGTTTATTTTATTATTTAGTTCCATGTTTATGTGTATAACACTATAGTTTACTTAATTTAATCATTTAGTTTGATGTTGATTATTACATGTTTTTGTTAATAATCACCATTTTTTTGTAAATATTTAATGCATGAATTTATGTTTATAATTACATGTTTTGTGCATGCATAATAATTCATATGTTATATGTTAAATATATGTTTGATTTAGATATGCATTTAGATTAGTGCACCAATTAAATATGCTCATTTATTAAATTGATTATACTTATTTTGTATAATGATATTTTTACACGTAAGGTTATGAAAATTTTATATTTGATTTATTATTATTATATATAATGTATTTAAGTGTTGAGTTTGTTTTAGTTTCGCGTACATATTTTGAACTATTATATGAGAATGGTCGTATTTATTTGTCAATATGAATTTATTTTGTCACTTGTAGTGACATTTAATTGTTATTATGGGTTAAGCTTTATAAGTTGAAGTGTGGTTAGCTTAGAGGCATGTACATGTTAACATTCTGATTATTATATTAAGTGTATGTGTGTATGTGTAGGTTCATTTTGGCAACATAATTTGGAGATATTGCTATTAAGGTAAGTTAACTCTTCACACTTTATTTATTTTAAAATCTTTTAAATATTTTTGCACTACATTTGTTTTAAAATTTATGGATGAAGTACCCTGTTTTACAAATAAGAATTCCCAGTGAGCTCTCACTTATGAACCAGTTAGTAA
>NW_027417877.1:0-61604 GCF_009905375.1 Apium graveolens | reverse complement strand
GAAGAAGGCCAGACCCTAGTTTCCACACAAGGGACACCCACAGCATAGATACATCCACCTGTATCTGTGCCCTCTCAAATTCAGCTTGATGTGATTCCAACAAATGTGGAATCACAGCCCCATTCTCTCAATATAGAAACACACCATTCATCAAACTCTCCAACCACCCTCTCTGTATGTGGATATGATATTCACATCAATTCCTGATTCTCCCTCATTAAAACTCAGGGAGGAGCCCCACTCAAAACCTGGTGATCATTATCTTTTAGATGATTTGTTGGATCATCAGCCAATTATTTCAGATGTAGTTGTAGAATCTGTGTCAAAAAACTTAAATTAATCCACACAGATTCCACAATTATGTCACTTTCTATATCTACATCTTTTCCTTCTTCAATGGATATCTCTCATCCGTTGACAAGTGGTTGTTCTTCAACGGATAAGCTTAACATCAGTTATCCGTTGATGCCATCAGTTTCCACTTCAACGGATATTCCCTATTCGTTGATGGTCTCTACACACTTAACAGAAACAATTCCAACTGTAGAGGACATGGCAACTGTACAATCACTTTTAGGTTTGAGGGAAGGGAGTGATCTTTTGAGTGAGAGGCTGGGTTGCTCCCAGGCAAAAGGAGAGGATGAGAGTCACCATATGCATGCTTTTTCTTCCAGCATGGCAAAAGTGAGTGAGAGGAGTACCACCTTAAAAGGTGAGGGTGAGGGTGTGAGGGTGTGTGTGAGCCAGGGGGAGCCCCTGATGCAAGAACAGAGAGAAATTGAGAGAAAGGCAGGTACAGAAGTTATAAGGGTGGATCCAGCCATTGCTAGTGAGTTAATGAAAGTGGATGATGCAGAAAAGGGAAGACAATTTCAACAACATTATAAAGCTGTCATTGATACCATTTCCTTGGATGCTGACACTTTTACTCACCCTGTTTCAGCCTATCAATTATTGGCTGCACAGGGCAATGTGGAGGCAGAACAGATACTACACATTGTACACACTTTAGAATCTCTTCTCAGAGACAAAGCTGCTGTCAACAGGCTGCCTTCTCAAGCTGGTGAGCCATCTGAAGAATTTAGAGTAAATTCTAATGATGATGACTCTAATTCTTTGAATGAGAGCATGAACTTAGGGGGAGTAGCAGGCCCAAGTTCTGTTCCTGATCTTCCTGAATGGGCATGGGCAAAACCATCAACACCAGGAGAGTTTGGTGTCTCTTTGGTCAGACAAGTCATGACAATTCAGAAGGCCCTTCAGGAGACTCAAGATGCTGGTACCAAGGCAATTCTTCAAGCTCATCTGGAATCTCTGCATCTCTTGCAGTTGCAGCATTACCAGCAAAATCTAAGTGTGGATGAGCTCAAGCAGGATATTGCTGATCTGAAATCCTACAATGCTGAGAAATTGGATTCAGTTATACCCTATGGTACTATGCAAGATTTGTTGGGGAGACTGAAGAAAGCATCTGATGCTGACAAGAGGCTGGCCAGATTGGAAGATAGGGTTCACATCATTGAAGACTCTATGGTCACCATTCTTCAGAATCAACAAACTCAAACAAATCTACTCATGCAGCTGGCAAAAGCACAAGGCTTGACCCCTTCCCTTGATGATAACAAAAACGGGGAGAATAAAGGGGAAGGGGAAGGAGAGCCATCTACAGTTCAGATTTCTAAAGTGCTAGTTCCTGTCATCACAACATCTCCAACTATTCAAGTCAAAGGAAAGCTAGATGGAATTGATCTAATCCAGATAGCAGCAGCTGAATTGCAAGTCAAAGAGCAAAGGAAGAAGATTGATGAAAAGATGCAACTAATATTTGGTTCTACAACTTCTCAATCACAATCTGTGAAGCATAGCACAAAAGTGGAATCATTATTATGGAACTCAAGCCAGTAGGGAGGCATAAGGATGGAGAAACTTCTTCCAAAGATCTGCAACCTATGGTTCTCAAGCCCAATAACAGATCCAATAAGGACTCTACAAAGAATCCTCTAAAAGAGGTAGATTTTCCTCTTCCAAAAGCTGATGAGGACAAGCTTTTAGGTAGAAGTATTGCATATCTCAAAGAGACCATGGATGAGGCTGTAAGGAGAAACATGGCTATTATCTTCAGAGAGGGAAAGAACATATGTGTGATGCAAGGACATCCCAAATTCTCAATAGCCAAGAGGGAAGAAACCAAAAGGTTGAAGGAAGAAGCCAAACAGCTAAAGGCTGACAAAAGAGCACAAGCAAAGCTTGAAAAACAGCTAAAGTCAAGTCAGGCTGAAGAACAGAAAGAAATTGAAGCCAAAGGTGAAGATGAAGCTATGGGGGACATGGTTGGTACTGAGATGGAGGAAAGAAGTAAGGAAGAATGGTGGAAAGGGAAAAGAAAGAAGGTCAATGCAAAGAGAAAGAAGGTAGATAAGACTGAAGAAACCCAATCAATATCCAAACCACTACCCTCTATTCCTGAACCCATTGTACCTGACCCCTTCATGAACATTCATGGTGAAACAATCATTCCCAAGGAGGAACCAATTGATTGGGATACCATCAAATTGCCCACCTTCCTAACCTCTTCTTCACCATCAAAGAAGCAGAAAAGAAGAATCAAATCAACACCCTCTAAAGCCTCAATCAAATTCACACAGAAGCCTAAGCCTAAACCTCAAACCTCTAAAGATGATTATGTTCACATCTGTGACATAAAAGAATTTTCAGACATTGAACTCTATTTGGATGAGCTGGAGGATGTAAGGGGAATAGCTGCCTACAAACAGCTACCAGAAAGACTAGTGTTCAAATACAAAGGAGCTGGGGAAAGAACATGGCCTCTTCACATAATTCTGAATGAAGGCTACTCTACCTTGATCAGAGTCTACTCAGCCATACAAAGGGATTCTGGCTTTACCAGGACTGCCAAGACTGAGATTCTCAACAAGATTGCCAACATAAGGAAAACTTGGAGGGAGCCCAATGCTTTGCCTAGAACTTTACTCATTCAAGAAAGAGGAATTACAATTCACAAATCACCTCATTGGTTGATGGAGTTCAGAGACAACAAAGGAGTCAGAAGATTTTTCAGAATTGAAGATCAGCTAAAGATTGCCAGTAATGAAACTCTCAAGGATATGCAATCTAAGTTAGATATCAATGAAGAAGATGAAGCTGAATTCTACAGACAACTTCAACTTCAAATAGAGGAGAATGACAGGAGGCTAGGAAAGAAAACCAGGGATCAAAGGAAAAGAAAGTAATTTGCTCAGGCTAAAGGAGCACCCTTGGAAACAATGTAATTCTTCAATTCCATCTCAGCATATACATTTTTGTAGCACTTTTGAATTTCTGCTTTATTACAGTTTATATATTTGTTAAGTGTTTTGTTATCATCAAGCTAAACCCAAATTTATGCCTACAGTTCTAGTAGACATAAATAGGGGGAGATTGTTAGGAATATGTGTATTAGTTTGATGATAAGTTAAGCAAAACACATAAGTAGAAATCTAGTGTTTGTAGCCTCAACGGATAAGACCATCTTGGCTATCCGTTGAAGGAGTAGCTTTACTTAGCAATAAGTTTTGTATTGTAGCACATTTCACTCTCTGGTTTCAAGCTGTAATTCTTAGATGTTGTTAGGAGATAATCAGTCATGTTGACTACTAATGGATGTACAAATAGGAGGGCTAATTGTAAATATTTCATGCCTTGTAATTTTGTATAAGTGAAGAAGTGTCAACGGATATTGAAGACCTTCAACAGATAAGAAACAAAGCTTCAACGGATGTCTCTAATGCTTCAACGGATAATATCCATCAACGGATAAGTGCTTCAACGGATAATATCCATCAACGGATAAGTGCTTCAACGGATAAAGACTTCAACTGATAATGCATCAACGGATAAAGCTTCAACGGATAAAGCCTCAACGGATAAGGCATCAACGGATGAAAGCTTCAACGGATGCTTAGTTCATTAACAGTTGATAGTGACAATTCACAAGCTGACAGAGGCACATGTGTTGACAGAGACATACTGGAATGTGGAAGCCTCTAGGAGGAATCAAGAAAATGCAGCATTTCCATTCTGATGCAAACAAGGAAGTACCCAAAGATTTACAGATTATCCTAGATTGCATTGGATAGAGAAATGAAGAAGAAACATGTGAAGAATCTTTTCAATTGTATTTTACAGTTTTCCTTCACTTGTAAACTTGGTGATATATAAACCAAGTAGCAGCTAGTAATTAGATATGAATTTTCCTAAGCTGTTTAGAAATATCAAAAGAGAAAATCATCTAGTTTGTACTAGAAAGCAGCTGTGATTTAATTCTTTGAATCACAGATTTTCTGAAATAACACATCTCTGGTGGAACAACAAATCCACCAGAAAAGTTTTTAAGTTCTTTGTGCTCATTACATTTGTGTTTGAATATATATCTGTCTGCATCAGCTTCAAGCAATTCACACACATTTGATCACTCAAACACTTAGTCTTACAAACTGCTCAAAACTTGAAAAAGTTTTGAGATTTACATTCAACCCCACTTCTGTAAATCTCATTGTTAGTCCACTGGGAATACCAATTAGTGATATAATAAAAATTTTAGAAATAAAATAAATTTATTTGGTTTGTTATTTTAACAGTCAACTAGTATTTTGACCAGTACTTCTTAATACTGTTTAGTCCCATATTAATGTTATGAATTTTTCAAAATAACTTATTAATGATCCAACCATAAGGATGTCAAGATCTATATATATTAGTGATATGATAAATGTTTTAGAAAAAAATAAATTTATTTGGTTTGTTATTTTAACAGTCAACTAGTAGTTTGACGGGTACTTCTTAGTACTGTTTAGTCGCATATTAATGTTATGATTTTTTCAAAATAACTTATTAATGATCCAACTATAATTATGTGAAGTTATATATATATTAGTGATATAATAAAAATTTTAGAAATAAAATAAATTTATTTGGTTTGTTATTTTAACAGTCAATTAGTATTTTGACGAATACTTCTTAATACTGTTTAGTCGCATATTAATGTTGTGATTTTTTCAGAATAAGTTATGAATGATCCAATTATAAGTATGTGAATTTCAATATATAATAGTGATATAATAAGAAATTTAGAAATAAAATAAATTTATTTGGTTTGTTATTTTAACAGTCAACTAGTATTTTGACCGGTACTTCTTATTTAGTCCCATATTAATGTTATGATTTTTTCAAAATAACTTATGAATGATCCAACCATAAGGATGTGAAGATCTATATATATTAGTGATATTATAAATATTTTAGAAAAAAATAAATTTATTTGGTTTGTTATTTTAACAGTTAGCTAGTAGTTTGACGGGTACTTCTTAGTACTGTTTAGTCGCATATTAATGTTATGACTTTTTCAAAATAACTTATGAATGATCCAACTACAAGTATGTGAAGTTCTATATATATTAGTGATATAACAAAAATTTTAGAAATAAAATGAATTTATTTGCTTTGTTATTTTAACAGTCAACGAGTATTTTAACCAGTACTTCTTAATACTGTTTTGTCCCATATTAATGTTATGATTTTTTCAAAATAACTTATGAATGATCCAACCATAAGGATGTGAAGATCTATATATATATTAGTGATATGATAAATTTTTTAGAAAAAAATAAATTTATTTGGTTTGTTATTTTAACAGTTAACTAGTAGTTTGAAGGAGACTTCTTAGTTCGCATATTAATGTTATGAGTTTTTCAAAATAACTTATGAATGATCCAACTATAAGTATGTAAATTTCTATATATATTAGTGATATAATAAAATTTTTAAAAATAAAATAAATTTATTTGGTTTGTTATTTTAACAATCAACTAGTAGTTTGACGGGTACTTCTTAGTACTCTTTAGTCGCATATTAATGTTATAATTTTTTTCAAAATAACTTATGAATGATCCAACTATAAGTATGTGAAGTTCTATATATATTAGTGATATAATAAAAATTTTAGAAATAAAATAAATTTATTTGATTTGTTATTTTAACAGTCAACTAGTATTTTGACCACTATTTCTTAATACTGTTAGTCGCATATTAATGTTATGATTTTTTCAAAATAACTTATGAATAATCCAACCATAAGGATGTGAAGATCTATATATATTAGTGATATGATAAATATTTTAGAAAAAAATAAATTTATTTGGTTTGTTATTTTAACAGTCAACTAGTAGTTTTACGGGTACTTCTTAGTACTGTTTAGTCGTATATTAATGTTATGATTTTTTCAAAATAACTTATTAATGATCCAACTATAATTATGTGAAGTTATATATAAATTAGTGATATAATAAAAATTTTAGAAATAAAATAAATTTATTTGGTTTGTTATTATTACAGTCAACTAGTATTTTGACGAGTACTTCTTAATACTATTTAGTCGCATATTAATGTTGTGATTTTTTCAAAATAACTTATGAACGATCCAACTATAAGTATGTGAAGTTCAATATATATTAGTGATATAATAAGAAAATTTAGAAATAAAATAAATTTTTTGGTTTGTTATTTTAACATTCAACTAGTATTTTGACCAGTACTTCTTAATACTGTTTAGTCCCATATTAATGTTATGATTTTTTCAAAATAACTTATGAATGATCCAACCATAAGGATGTGAATATCTATATATATTAGTGATATGATAAACTTTTTAGAAAAAAAATAAATTTATTTGGTTTGTTATTTTAACAGTTAGCTAATAGTTTGACGGGTACTTCTTAGTACTGTTTAGTCGTATATTAATGTTATGATTTTTTCAAAATAACTTATGAATGATCCAACTACAAGTATGTGAAGTTCTATATATATTAGTGATATAACAAAATTTTTAGAAATAAAATGAATTTATTTGTTTTGTTATTTTAACAGTCAACTAGTATTTTGACCAGTACTTCTTAATACTGTTTAGTCCCATATTAATGTTATGATTTTTTCAAAATAACTTCTGAATGATCCAACCATAAGGATGTGAAGATCTATATATATATTAGTGATATGATAAATTTTTAGAAAAAATAAATTTATTTGGTTTGTTATTTTAACAGTCAACTAGTAGTTTGACGGGTACTTCTTAGTACTGTTTAGTCGCATATTAATGTTATGATTTTTTCAAAATAACTTATGAATGATCCACTATAAGTATGTGAAGTTCTATATATATTAGTGATATAATAAAAATTTTAGAAATAAAATAAATTTATTTGGTTTGTTATTTTAACAGTCAACTAGTAGTTTGACAGGTACTTCTTAGTACTGTTTAGTCGCATATTAATGTTATGATTTTTTCAAAATAACTTATGAATGATCCAACTATAAGTATGTGAAGTTCTATATATATTAGTGATATAATAAAAATTTTAGAAATAAAATAAATTTATTTGGTTTGTTATTTTAACAGTCAACTAGTATTTTGACCAGTACTTCTTAATACTGTTTAGTCCATATTAATGTTATGATTTTTTCAAAATAACTTATGAATGATCCAACCATAAGGATGTGAAGATCTATATATATTAGTGATATGAATAAATTTTTTAGAAAAAAATAAATTTATTTGTTTGTTATTTTAACAGTTAGCTAGTAGTTTGACAGATACTTCTTTGTACTGTTTAGTCGCATATTAATGTTATGATTTTTTCAAAATAACTAATGAATGATCCAACTATAAGTATGTGAAGTTCTATATATATTAGTGATATAATAAAAATTTTAGAAATAATATAAATTTATTTGGTTTGTTATTTTAACAGTCAACTAATAGTTTGACGGGTACTTCTTAGTACTGTTTAGTCGCATATTAATGTTATGATTTTTTTCAAAATAACTTGTGAATGATCCAACTATAAGTATGTGAATTTCTATATATATTAGTGATATAATAAAAAATTTAGAAATAAAATAAATTTATTTGGTTTGTTATTTTGACTGTCAACTAGTATTTTGACCAGTACTTCTTAATACTGTTTAGTCGCATATTAATGTTATGATTTTTTCAAAATAACTTATGAATGATTTAACTATGAGTATGTGAAGTTCTATATATATTAGTGATATAATAAAAATTTTAGAAAGAAAATAAATTTATTTGGTTTGTTATTTTAACAGTCAACTAGTATTTTGACCAGTACTTCTTAATACTGTTTAGTCCCATATTAATGTTATGAATTTTTCAAAATAACTTATTAATGATCCAACCATAAGGATGTCAAGATCTATATATATTAGTGATATGATAAATGTTTTAGAAAAAAATAAATTTATTTGGTTTGTTATTTTAACAGTCAACTAGTAGTTTGACGGGTACTTCTTAGTACTGTTTAGTCGCATATTAATGTTATGATTTTTTCAAAATAACTTATTAATGATCCAAATATAATTATGTGAAGTTATATATATATTAGTGATATAATAAAAATTTTAGAAATAAAATAAATTTATTTGGTTTGTTATTTTAACAGTCAACTAGTATTTTGACGAGTACTTCTTAATACTGTTTAGTCGCATATTAATGTTGTGATTTTTTCAAAATAACTTATGAATGATCCAACTATAAGTATGTGAATTTCAATATATGTTAGTGATATAATAAGAAATTTAGAAATAAAATAAATTTATTTGGTTTGTTATTTTAACAGTCAACTAGTATTTTGACCAATACTTCTTAATACTGTTTAGTCCCATATTAATGTTATGATTTTTTCAAAATAACTTATGAATGATCCAACCATAAGGATGTGAAGATCTATATATATTAGTGATATGATAAATTTTTTAGAAAAAAATAAATTTATTTGGTTTGTTATTTTAACAGTTAGCTAGTAGTTTGACGAGTACTTCTTAGTACTGTTTAGTCGCATATTAATGTTATGACTTTTTCAAAATAACTTATGAATGATCCAACTACAAGTATGTGAAGTTCTATATATATTAGTGATATAACAAAAATTTTAGAAATAAAATGAATTTATTTGCTTTGTTATTTTAACAGTCAACGAGTATTTTAACTAGTACTTCTTAATACTGTTTAGTCCCATATTAATGTTATGATTTTTTCAAAATAACTTATGAATGATTCAACCATAAGGATGTGAAGATCTATATATATTAGTGATATGATAAATGTTTTAGAAAAAAATAAATTTATTTGGTTTGTTATTTTAACAGTTAACTAGTATTTTGAAGGAGACTTCTTACTGTTAGTCGCATATTAATGTTATGAGTTTTTCAAAATAACTTATGAATGATCCAACTATAAGTATGTAAATTTCTATATATATTAGTGATATAATAAAATTTTTAGAAATAAAATAAATTTGTTTGGTTTGTTATTTTAACAGTCAACTAGTATTTTGACGGGTTTTAGTCGCATATTAATGTTATGATTTTTTTCAAAATAACTTATGAATGATCCAACTATAAGTATGTGAAGTTCTATATATATTAGTGATATAATAAAAATTTTAGAAATAAAATAAATTTATTTGGTTTGTTATTTTAAAAGTCAACTAGTATTTTGACAATACTGTTTAGTCGCATATTAATGTTAAGATTTTTTCAAAATAACTTATGAATGATCCAACTATGAGTATGTGAAGTTCTATATATATTAGTGATATATTAAAATTTTAGAAATAAAATAAATTTATTTGGTTTGTTATTTTAACAGTCAATTAGTATTTTGACCAGTAATTCTTAATACTGTTTAGTCCCATATTAATGTTATGATTTTTTCAAAATAACTTATTAATGATCCAACCATAAGGATGTCAAGATCTATATATATTAGTGATATGATAAATGTTTTAGAAAAAAATAAATTTATTTGGTTTGTTATTTTAACAGTCAACTAGTAGTTTGACAGGTACTTAGTACTGTTTAGTCGCATATTAATGTTATGATTTTTTCAAAATAACTTATGAATGATCCAACTATAAGTATGTGAAGTTCTATATATATTAGTGATATAACAAAAATTTTAGAAATAAAATGAATTTATTTGCTTTGTTATTTTAACAGTCAACGAGTATTTTAACTAGTACTTCTTAATACTGTTTAGTCCCAGTATTAATGTTATGATTTTTTCAAAATAACTTATGAATGATCCAACCATAAGGATGTGAAGATATATATATATATTAGTGATATGATAAATGTTTTAGAAAAAAATAAATTTATTTGGTTTGTTATTTTAACAGTTCAACTAGTAGTTTGACGGAGTACTTCTTAGTACTGTTTAGTCGCATATTAATGTTATGAGTTTTTCAAAATAACTTATGAATGATCCAACTATAAGTATGTGAAGTTCTATATATATTAGTGATATAATAAAAATTTAGAAATAAAATAATTTATTTGGTTTGTTATTTTAACAGTCAACTAGTATTTTGACCACGTATTTATTAATAATGTTTAGTCGCATATTAATGTTATGATTTTTTCAAAATAACTTATGAATGGTCCAACTATGAGTATGTGAAGTTCTATATATATTAGTGATATAATAAAAATTTTAGAAATAAAATAAATTTATTTGGTTTGTTATTTTAACAGTCAACTAGTATTTTGACCAGTAATTCTTAATACTGTTTAGTCCCATATTAATGTTATGATTTTTTCAAAATAACTTATTAATGATCCAACCATAAGGATGTCAAGATCTATATATATTAGTGATATGATAAATGTTTTAGAAAAAAATAAATTTATTTGGTTTGTTATTTTAACAGTCAACTAGTAGTTTGACAGGTAATTCTTAGTACTGTTTAGTCGCATATTAATGTTATGATTTTTTCAAAATAACTAATGAATGATCCAACTATAATTATGTGAAGTTATATATATATTAGTGATATAATAAAAAATTTAGAAATAAAATAAATTTATTTGGTTAGTTATTTTAACAATCAACTAGTATTTTGACCAATACTTCTTAATACTGTTTAGTCCCATATTAATGTTATGATTTTTTCAAAATAACTTATTAATAATCCAACCATAAGGATGTGAAGATCTATATATATTAGTGATATGATAAATGTTTTAGAAAAAAATAAATTTATTTGGTTTGTTATTTTAACAGTCAACTAGTAGTTTGACGGGTACTTCTTAGTACTGTTTAGTCGCATATTAATGTTATGATTTTTTCAAAATAACTTATGAATGATCCACTATAAGTATGTGAAGATCTATATATATTAGTGATATGATAAAATGTTTAGAAATAAAATAAATTTATTTGGTTTGTTATTTTAACAGTCAACTAGTAGTTTGACGGGTACTTCTTAGTACTGTTTAGTCGCATATTAATGTTATGATTTTTTCAAAATAACTTATTAATGATCCAACTATAAGTATGTGAAGTTCTATATATATTAGTGATATAATAAAAATTTTAGAAATAAAATAAATTTATTTGGTTTGTTATTTTAACAGTCAACTAGTATTTTGACCGAGTACTTCTTAATACTGTTTAGTCGCATATTAATGTTATGATTTTTTCAAAATAACTTATTAATGATCCAACTATAAGTATGTGAATTTCTATATATATTAGTGATATAATAAAATTTTAGAAATAAAATAAATTTATTTGGTTTGTTATTTTAACATTCAACTAGTAGTTTGACCAGTACTTCTTAATACTGTTTAGTCCCATATTAATGTTATGATTTTTTCAAAATAACTTATGAATGATCCAACCATAAGGATGTGAAGATCTATATATA
The DNA here is from genome assembly GCF_009905375.1 of Apium graveolens. Taxonomy (NCBI): domain Eukaryota; kingdom Viridiplantae; phylum Streptophyta; class Magnoliopsida; order Apiales; family Apiaceae; genus Apium; species Apium graveolens. The sequence goes on along the minus strand of NW_027417877.1, from coordinate 49,827 downwards.
TTAGTGATATGATAAATTTTTTAGAAAAAAATAAATTTGATTTGGTTTGTTATTTTAACAGTTAGCTAGTAGTTTGACGGGTACTTCTTAGTACTGTTTAGTCGCATATTAATGTTATGACTTTTTCAAAATAACTTATGAATGATCCAACTACAAGTATGTGAAGTTCTATATATATTAGTGATATAACAAAAATTTTAGAAATAAAATGAATTTATTTGCTTTGTTATTTTAACAGTCAACGAGTATTTTAACCAGTACTTCTTAATACTTTTTAGTCCCATATTAATGTTATGATTTTTTCAAAATAACTTATGAATGATCCAACCATAAGGATGTGAAGATCTATATATATATTAGTGATATGATAAATTTTTTAGAAAAAAATAAATTTATTTGGTTTGTTATTTTGACAGTTAACTAGTAGTTTGAAGGAGACTTCTTAGTTCGCATATTAATGTTATGAGTTTTTCAAAATAACTTATGAATGATCCAACTATAAGCATGTGCAGTTGTATATATATTAGTGATATAATAAAAATTTTAGAAATAAAATAAATTTATTTGGTTTGTTATTTTAACAGTCAACTAGTATTTTGACCACTATTTCTTAATACTGTTTAGTCGCATATTAATGTTATGATTTTTTCAAAATAACTTATGAATGGTCCAAATATGAGTATGTGAATTTCTATATATATTAGTGATATATTAAAATTTTTAGAAATAAAATAAATTTATTTGGTTTGTTATTTTAACAGTCAACTAGTATTTTGACCAGTAATTCTTAATACTGTTTAGTCCCATATTAATGTTATGATTTTTTCAAAATAACTTATTAATAATCCACCCATAAGGATGTCAAGATCTATATATATTAGTGATATGATAAATGTTTTAGAAAAAAATAAATTTATTTGGTTTGTTATTTTAACAGTCAACTAGTAGTTTGACAGGTACTTCTTAGTACTGTTTAGTCGCATATTAATGTTATGATTTTTTCAAAATAACTTAAGAATGATCCAACTATAAGTATGTGAAGTTATATATATATTAGTGATATAATAAAAAATTTAGAAATAAAATAAATTTATTTGGTTTGTTATTTTAACAGTCAACTAGTATTTTGACCAGTACTTCTTAATACTGTTTAGTCCCATATTAATGTTATGATTTTTTCAAAATAACTTATGAATGATCCAACCATAAGGATGTGAAGATCTATATATATTAGTGATATGATAAATTTTTTAGAAAAAAATAAATTTATTTGGTTTGTTATTTTAACAGTTAGCTAGTAGTTTGACGAGTACTTCTTAGTACTGTTTAGTCGCATATTAATGTTATGATTTTTTCAAAATAACTTATGAATGATCCAACTATAAGTATGTGAAGTTCTATATATATTAGTGATATAATAAAATTTTAGAAATAAAATAAATTTATTTGGTTTGTTATTTTAACAGTCAACTAGTAGTTTGACAGGTACTTCTTAGTACTGTTTAGTCGCATATTAATGTTATGATTTTTTCAAAATAACTTATGAATGATCCAACTATAAGTATGTGAAGTTATATATATATTAGTGATATAATAAAAATTTTAGAAATAAAATAAATTTATTTGTTTTGTTATTTTAACAGTCAACTAGTAGTTTGACGGGTACTTCTTAATACTGTTTAGTCGCATATTAATGTTATGATTTTTTCAAAATAACTTATGAATGATCCAACTATAAGTATGTGAAGTTCTATATATATTAGTGATATAATAAAAATTTTAGAAATAAAATAAATTTATTTGGTTTGTTATTTTAACAGTCAACTAGTATTTTGACCAGGTACTTCTTAATACTGTTTAGTCGCATATTAATGTTATGATTTTTTCAAAATAACTTATGAATGATCCAACTATGAGTATGTGAAGTTCTATATATATTAGTGATATATTAAAATTTTAGAAATAAAATAAATTTATTTGGTTTGTTATTTTAACAGTCAACTAGTATTTTGACCAGTAATTCTTAATACTGTTTAGTCCCATATTAATGTTATGATTTTTTCAAAATAACTTATTAATGATCCAACCATAAGGATGTCAAGATCTATATATATTAGTGATATGATAAATGTTTTAGAAAAAAATAAATTTATTTGGTTTGTTATTTTAACAGTCAACTAGTAGTTTGACAGGTAATTCTTAGTACTGTTTAGTCGCATATTAATGTTATGATTTTTTCAAAATAACTAATGAATGATCCAACTATAATTATGTGAAGTTATATATATATTAGTGATATAATAAAAAATTTAGAAATAAAATAAATTTATTTGGTTAGTTATTTTAACAATCAACTAGTATTTTGACCAATACTTCTTAATACTGTTTAGTCCCATATTAATGTTATGATTTTTTCAAAATAACTTATTAATAATCCAACCATAAGGATGTGAAGATCTATATATATTAGTGATATGATAAATGTTTTAGAAAAAAATAAATTTATTTGGTTTGTTATTTTAACAGTCAACTAGTAGTTTGACGGGTACTTCTTAGTACTGTTTAGTCGTATATTAATGTTATGATTTTTTCAAAATAACTTATGAATGATCCCACTATAAGTATGTCAAGATCTATATATATTAGTGATATGATAAATGTTTTAGAAAAAAATAAATTTATTTGGTTTGTTATTTTAACAGTCAACTAGTAGTTTGACGGGTACTTCTTAGTACTGTTTAGTCGCATATTAATGTTATGATTTTTTCAAAATAACTTATTAATGATACAACTATAATTATGTGAAGTTATATATATATTAGTGATATAATAAAAATTTTAGAAATAAAATAAATTTATTTGGTTTGTTATTTTAACAGTCAACTAGTATTTTGACGAGTACTTCTTAATACTGTTTAGTCGCATATTAATGTTGTGATTTTTTCAAAATAACTTATTAATGATCCAACTATAAGTATGTGAATTTCAATATATGTTAGTGATATAATAAGAAATTTAGAAATAAAATAAATTTATTTGGTTTGTTATTTTAACAGTTAACTAGTATTTTGACCAGTACTTCTTAATACTGTTTAGTCCCATATTAATGTTATGATTTTTTCAAAATAACTTATGAATGATCCAACCATAAGGATGTGAAGATCTATATATATTAGTGATATGATAAATTTTTTAGAAAAAAATAAATTTGATTTGGTTTGTTATTTTAACAGTTAGCTAGTAGTTTGACGGGTACTTCTTAGTACTGTTTAGTCGCATATTAATGTTATGACTTTTTCAAAATAACTTATGAATGATCCAACTACAAGTATGTGAAGTTCTATATATATTAGTGATATAACAAAAATTTTAGAAATAAAATGAATTTATTTGTTTTGTTATTTTAACAGTCAACGAGTATTTTAACCAGTACTTCTTAATACTGTTTAGTCCCATATTAATGTTATGATTTTTTCAAAATAACTTATGAATGATCCAACCATAAGGATGTGAAGATCTATATATATTAGTGATATGATAAATTTTTAGAAAAAAATAAATTTATTTGGTTTGTTATTTTGACAGTTAACTAGTAGTTTGACGGAGTACTTCTTAGTACTGTTTAGTCGCATATTAATGTTATGATTTTTTCAAAATAACTTATGAATGATCCAACTATAAGTATGTGAAGTTATATATATATTAGTGATATAATAAAAATTTTAGAAATAAAATAAATTTATTTGGTTTGTTATTTTAACAGTCAACTAGTATTTTGACCAGTACTTCTTAATACTGTTTAGTCGCATATTAATGTTATGATTTTTTCAAAATAACTTATGAATGATCCAACTATGAGTATGTGAAGTTCTATATATTAGTGATATATTAAAATTTTAGAAATAAAATAAATTTATTTGGTTTGTTATTTTAACAGTCAACTAGTATTTTGACCAGTAATTCTTAATACTGTTTAGTCCCATATTAATGTTATGATTTTTTCAAAATAACTTATTAATAATCCACCCATAAGGATGTCAAGATCTATATATATTAGTGATATGATAAATGTTTTAGAAAAAAATAAATTTATTTGGTTTGTTATTTTAACAGTCAACTAGTAGTTTGACAGGTACTTCTTAGTACTGTTTAGTCGCATATTAATGTTATGATTTTTTCAAAATAACTAATGAATGATCCAACTATAAGTATGTGAAGTTATATATATATTAGTGATATAATAAAAATTTAGAAATAAAATAAATTTATTTGGTTTGTTATTTTAACAATCAACTAGTATTTTGACCAAGTACTTCTTAATACTGTTTAGTCCCATATTAATGTTATGATTTTTTCAAAATAACTTATTAATAATCCAACCATAAGGATGTGAAGATCTATATATATTAGTGATATGATAAATGTTTAGAAAAAAATAAATTTATTTGGTTTATTATTTTAACAGTCAACTAGTAGTTTGACGGGTACTTCTTAGTACTATTTAGTCGCATATTAATGTTATGATTTTTTCAAAATAACTTATGAATGATCCCACTATAAGTATGTGAAGTTCTATATATATTAGTGATATAATAAAAATTTTAGAAATAAAAGAAATTTATTTGGTTTGTTATTTTAACAGTCAACTAATAGTTTGACGGGTACTTCTTAGTACTGTTTAGTCGCATATTAATGTCATGATTTTTTCAAAATAACTTAGTGAATGATCCAACTATAAGTATGTGAAGTTCTATATATACTAGTGATATAATAAAAATTTTAGAAATAAAATAAATTTATTTGGTTTATTATTTTGACTGTCAACTAGTATTTTGACTAGAACTTCTTAATACTGTTTAGTCGCATATTAATGTTATGATTTTTTTAAAATAACTTATGAATGATCCAACTATGGGTATGTGAAGTTCTATATTATTAGTGATATAATAAAAATTTTAGAAATAAAATAAATTTATTTGGTTTGTTATTTTAACAGTCAACTAATATTTTGACCAGTACTTCTTAATACTGTTTAGTCCCATATTAATGTTATGATTTTTTCAAAATAACTTATGAATGATCCAACCATAAGGATGTGAAGATCTATATATATTAGTGATATGATAAATTTTTTAGAAAAAAATAAATTTATTTGGTTTGTTATTTTAACAGTTAGCTAGTAGTTTGACGGGTACTTCTTAGTACTGTTTAGTGGCATATTAATGTTATGATTTTTTAAAAATAACTTATGAATGATCCAACTATAAGTATGTGAAGTTCTATATATATTAGTGATATAAAATAAATTTATTTGGTTTGTTATTTTAACATTCAACTAGTATTTTGACCAGTACTTCTTAATACTATTTAGTCCCATATTAATGTTATCATTTTTTCAAAATAACTTATGAATAATCCAACCATAAGGATGTGAAGATCTATATATATTAGTGATATGATAAATTTTTTAGAAAAAAATAAATTTATTTGGTTTGTTATTTTAACAGTCAACTAGTAGTTTGACAGGTACTTGTTAGTACTGTTTAGTCCCATATTAATGTTATGATTTTTTAAAATAACTTATGAATAATCCCACTATAAGTATGTGAAGTTCTATATATATTACTAATATAATAAAAATTTTAGAAATAAAAGAAATTTATTTGGTTTGTTATTTTAACAGTCAACTAATAGTTTGACGGGTACTTCTTAGTACTGTTTAGTCACATATTAATGTTATGATTTTTTTCAAAATAACTTGTGAATTATCCAACTATAAGTATGTGAATTTCTATATATATTAAAAATATAATAAAAATTATAGAAATAAAATAAATTTATTTGGTTTGTTATTTTGACTGTCAACTAGTATTTTGACCAGTACTTCTTAATACTGTTTAGTCGCATATTAATGTTATGATTTTTTAAAATAACTTATGAATGATCCAACTATGAGTATGTGAAGTTCTATATATATTAGTGATATAATAAAATTTTAGAAAATAAAATAAATTTATTTGGTTTGTTATTTTAACAGTCAACTAGTATTTTGACCAGTACTTCTTAATACTGTTTAGTCCCATATTAATGTTATGATTTTTTCAAAATAACTTATGAATGATCCAACCATAAGGATGTGAAGATCTATATATATTAGTGATATGATAAATTTTTAGAAAAAAATAAATTTATTTGGTTTGTTATTTTAACAGTTAAGCTAGTAGTTTGACGGGTACTTCTTAGTACTGTTTAGTCGCATATTAATGTTATGATTTTTTAAAATAACTTATGAATGATCCAACTATAAGTATGTGAAGTTCTATATATATTAGTGATATAATAAAATTTTAGAATAAATAATTTATTTGGTTTGTTATTTTAACATTCAACTAGTATTTTGACCAGTACTTCTTAATACTATTTAGTCCCATATTAATGTTATATTTTTACAAAATAACTTATGAATAATCCAACCATAAGGATGTGAAGATATATATATATTAGTGATATGATAAATTTTTAGAAAAAAATAAATTTATTTGGTTTGTTATTTTAACAGTCAACTAGTAGTTTGACGGGTACTTGTTAGTACTGTTTAGTCCCATATTAATGTTATGATTTTTTCAAAATAACTTATGAATAATCCAACTATAAGTATGTGAAGTTCTATATATATTAGTGATATAATTAAAATTTTAGAAATAAAATAAATTTATTTGGTTTGTTATTTTAACAGTCAACTATTAGTTTGACGGGTACTTCTTAGTACTGTTTAGTCGCATATTAATGTTATGATTTTTTTCAAAATAACTTGTGAATGATCCAACTATAAGTATGTGAATTTCTATATATTTTAAAAATATAATAAAAATTATAGAAATAAAATAAATTTATTTGGTTTGTTATTTTGACTGTCAACTAGTATTTTGACCAGTACTTCTTAATACTGTTTAGTCGCATATTAATGTTATGATTTTTTAAAATAACTTATGAATGATCCAACTATGAGTATGTGAAGATCTATATATATTAGTGATATGATAAATTTTTAGAAAAAAATAAATTTATTTGTTTGTTATTTTAACAGTCAACTAGTAGTTTGACAGGTACTTCTTAGTACTGTTTAGTCGCATATTAATGTTATGATTTTTTCAAAATAACTTATGAATGATCCAACTATAAGTATGTGAAGTTCTATATATATTAGTGATATAATAAAAATTTTAGAAATAAAATAAATTTATTTGGTTTGTTATTTTAACAGTCAACTAGTAGTTTGACAGGGTACTTCTTAGTACTGTTTAGTCGCATATTAATGTTATGATTTTTTCAAAATAACTTATGAATGATCCAACTATAAGTATGTGAAGTTCTATATATATTAGTGATATAATAAAAATTTAGAAATAAAATAAATTTATTTGGTTTGTTATTTTAACAGTCAACTAGTATTTTGACCAGTACTTCTTAATACTGTTTAGTCCCATATTAATGTTATGATTTTTTCAAAATAACTTATGAATGATCCAACATAAGGATGTGAAGATATATATATATTAGTGATATGATAAATTTTTAGAAAAAAATAAATTTATTTGGTTTGTTATTTTAACAGTCAACTAGTAGTTTGACGGGTACTTGTTAGTACTGTTTAGTCCCATATTAATGTTATGATTTTTTCAAAATAACTTATGAATAATCCCACTATAAGTATGTGAAGTTCTATATATATTAGTGATATAATAAAAATTTTAGAAATAAAAGAAATTTATTTGGTTTGTTATTTTAACAGTCAACTAATAGTTTGACGGGTACTTCTTAGTACTGTTTAGTCGCATATTAATGTTATGATTTTTTTCAAAATAACTTGTGAATGATCCTACTATAAGTATGTGAATTTCTATTTATATTAAAAATATAATAAAAATTATAGAAATAAAATAAATTTATTTGGTTTGTTATTTTGACTGTCAACCAGTACTTCTTAATACTGTTTAGTCGCATATTAATGTTATGATTTTTTTAAAATAACTTATGAATGATCCAACTATGAGTATGTGAAGTTCTATATATATTAGTGATATAATAAAAATTTTAGAAATGAAATAAATGTATTTGGTTTGTTATTTTAACAGTCAACGAGTATTTTAACTAGTACTTCTTAATACTGTTTAGTCCCATATTAATGTTATGATTTTTTCAAAATAACTTATGAATGATCCAACCATAAGGATGTGAAGATATATATATATATTAGTGATATGATAATTGTTTTAGAAAAAAATAAATTTATTTGGTTTGTTATTTTGACAGTTAACTAGTAGTTTGAAGGAGACTTCTTAGTTCGCATATTAATGTTATGAGTTTTTCAAAATAACTTATGAATGATCCAACTATAAGTATGTGAAGTTCTATATATATTAGTGATATAATAAAATTTTTAGAAATAAAATAAATTTATTTGGTTTGTTATTTTAACAGTCAACTAGTATTTTGACCACTATTTATTAATAATGTTTAGTCGCATATTAATGTTATGATTTTTTCAAAATAACTTATGAATGGTCCAACTATGAGTATGTGAAGTTCTATATATATTAGTGATATATTAAAATTTTTAGAAATAAAATAAATTTATTTGGTTTGTTATTTTAACAGTCAACTAGTATTTTGACCAGTAATTCTTAATACTGTTTAGTCCCATATTAATGTTATGATTTTTTCAAAATAACTTATTAATGATCCAACCATAAGGATGTCAAGATCTATATATATTAGTGATATGATAAATGTTTTAGAAAAAAATAAATTTATTTGGTTTGTTATTTTAACAGTCAACTAGTAGTTTGACAGGTAATTCTTAGTACTGTTTAGTCGCATATTAATGTTATGATTTTTTCAAAATAACTAATGAATGATCCAACTATAATTATGTGAAGTTATATATATTAGTGATATAATAAAAATTTAGAAATAAAATAAATTTATTTGGTTAGTTATTTTAACAATCAACTAGTATTTTGACCAATACTTCTTAATACTGTTTAGTCCCATATTAATGTTATGATTTTTTCAAAATAACTTATTAATAATCCAACCATAAGGATGTGAAGATCTATATATATTAGTGATATGATAAATGTTTTAGAAAAAAATAAATTTATTTGGTTTGTTATTTTAACAGTCAACTAGTAGTTTGACGGGTACTTCTTAGTACTGTTTAGTCGCATATTAATGTTATGATTTTTTCAAAATAACTTATGAATGATCCCACTATAAGTATGTCAAGATCTATATATATTAGTGATATGATAAATGTTTTAGAAAAAAATAAATTTATTTGGTTTGTTATTTTAACAGTCAACTAGTAGTTTGATAGGTACTTCTTAGTACTGTTTAGTCGCATATTAATGTTATGATTTTTTCAAAATAACTTATTAATGATACAACTATAATTATGTGAAGTTATATATATATTAGTGATATAATAAAAATTTTAGAAATAAAATAAATTTATTTGGTTTGTTATTTTAACAGTCAACTAGTATTTTGACGAGTACTTCTTAATACTGTTTAGTCGCATATTAATGTTGTGATTTTTTCAAAATAACTTATTAATGATCCAACAATAAGTATGTGAATTTCATATATAGTTAGTGATATAATAAGAAATTTAGAAATAAAATAAATTTATTTGGTTTGTTATTTTAACAGTTAACTAGTATTTTGACCAGTACTTCTTAATACTGTTTAGTCCCATATTAATGTTATGATTTTTTCAAAATAACTTATGAATGATCCAACCATAAGGATGTGAAGATCTATATATATTAGTGATATGATAAATTTTTTAGAAAAAAATAAATTTGATTTGGTTTGTTATTTTAACAGTTAGCTAGTAGTTTGACGGGTACTTCTTAGTACTGTTTAGTCGCATATTAATGTTATGACTTTTTCAAAATAACTTATGAATGATCCAACTACAAGTATGTGAAGTTCTATATATATTAGTGATATAACAAAAATTTTAGAAATAAAATGAATTTATTTGCTTTGTTATTTTAACAGTCAACGAGTATTTTAACCAGTACTTCTTAATACTGTTTAGTCCCATATTAATGTTATGATTTTTTCAAAATAACTTATGAATGATCCAACCATAAGGATGTGAAGATCTATATATATATTAGTGATATGATAATTTTTTTAGAAAAAAATAAATTTATTTGGTTTGTTATTTTGACAGTTAACTAGTAGTTTGAAGGAGACTTCTTAGTTCGCATATTAATGTTATGAGTTTTTCAAAATAACTTATGAATGATCCAACTATAAGTATGTGCAGTTGTATATATATTAGTGATATAATAAAAATTTTAGAAATAAAATAAATTTATTTGGTTTGTTATTTTAACAGTCAACTAGTATTTTGACCACTATTTCTTAATACTGTTTAGTCGCATATTAATGTTATGATTTTTTCAAAATAACTTATGAATGGTCCAAATATGAGTATGTGAATTTCTATATATATTAGTGATATATTAAAATTTTTAGAAATAAAATAAATTTATTTGGTTTGTTATTTTAACAGTCAACTAGTATTTTGACCAGTAATTCTTAATATTGTTTAGTCCCATATTAATGTTATGATTTTTTCAAAATAACTTATTAATAATCCACCCATAAGGATGTCAAGATCTATATATATTAGTGATATGATAAATGTTTTAGAAAAAAATAAATTTATTTGGTTTGTTATTTTAACAGTCAACTAGTAGTTTGACAGGTACTTCTTAGTACTGTTTAGTCGCATATTAATGTTATGATTTTTTCAAAATAACTAATGAATGATCCAACTATAAGTATGTGAAGTTATATATATATTAGTGATATAATAAAAAATTTAGAAATAAAATAAATTTATTTGGTTTGTTATTTTAACAATCAACTAGTATTTTGACCAATACTTCTTAATACTGTTTAGTCCCATATTAATGTTATGATTTTTTCAAAATAACTTATTAATAATCCAACCATAAGGATGTGAAGATCTATATATATTAGTGATATGATAAATGTTTCAGAAAAAAATAAATTTATTTGGTTTGTTATTTTAAAAGTCAACTAGTAGTTTGACGGGTACTTCTTAGTACTATTTAGTCGCATATTAATGTTATGATTTTTTCAAAATAACTTATGATTGATCCCACTATAAGTATGTGAAGTTCTATATATATTAGTTATATAACAAAAATTTTAGAAATAAAAGAAATTTATTTGGTTTGTTATTTTAACAGTCAACTAATAGTTTGACGGGTACTTCTTAGTACTGTTTAGTCGCATATTAATGTCATGATTTTTTTCAAAATAACTTGTGAATGATCCAACTATAAGTATGTGAATTTCTATATATACTAGTGATATAATAAAAATTTTAGAAATAAAATAAATTTATTTGGTTTATTATTTTGACTGTCAACTAGTATTTTGACTAGAACTTCTTAATAATGTTTAGCCGCATATTAATGTTATGATTTTTTTAAAATAACTTATGAATGATCCAACTATGGGTATGTGAAGTTCTATATTTATTAGTGATATAATAAAAATTTTAGAAATAAAATAAATTTATTTGGTTTGTTATTTTAACAGTCAACTAATATTTTGACCAGTACTTCTTAATACTGTTTAGTCCCATATTAATGTTATGATTTTTTCAAAATAACTTATGAATGATCCAACCATAAGGATGTGAAGATCTATATATATTAGTGATATGATAAATTTTTTAGAAAAAAATAAATTTATTTGGTTTGTTATTTTAACAGTTAGCTAGTAGTTTGACGGGTACTTCTTAGTACTGTTTAGTGGCATATTAATGTTATGATTTTTTAAAAATAACTTATGAATGATCCAACTATAAGTATGTGAAGTTCTATATATATTAGTGATATAAAATAAATTTATTTGGTTTGTTATTTTAACATTCAACTAGTATTTTGACGAGTACTTCTTAATACTATTTAGTCCCATATTAATGTTATCATTTTTTCAAAATAACTTATGAATAATCCAACCATAAGGATGTGAAGATCTATATATATTAGTGATATGATAATTTTTTTAGAAAAAAATAAATTTATTTGGTTTGTTATTTTAACAGTCAACTAGTAGTTTGACAGGTACTTGTTAGTACTGTTTAGTCCCATATTAATGTTATGATTTTTTCAAAATAACTTATGAATAATCCCACTATAAGTATGTGAAGTTCTATATATATTACTAATATAATAAAAATTTTAGAAATAAAAGAAATTTATTTGGTTTGTTATTTTAACAGTCAACTAATAGTTTGACGGGTACTTCTTAGTACTGTTTAGTCGCATATTAATGTTATGATTTTTTTCAAAATAACTTGTGAATGATCCAACTATAAGTATGTGAATTTCTATATATATTAAAAATATAATAAAAATTATAGAAATAAAATAAATTTATTTGGTTTGTTATTTTGACTATCAACTAGTATTTTGACCAGTACTTCTTAATACTGTTTAGTCGCATATTAATGTTATGATTTTTTTAAAATAACTTATGAATGATCCAACTATGAGTATGTGAAGTTCTATATATATTAGTGATATAATAAAAATTTTAGAAAAAAAATAAATTTATTTGGTTTGTTATTTTAACAGTCAACTAGTATTTTGACCAGTACTTCTTAATACTGTTTAGTCCCATATTAATGTTATGATTTTTTCAAAATAACTTATGAATGATCCAACCATAAGGATGTGAAGATCTATATATATTAGTGATATGATAAATTTTTTAGAAAAAAATAAATTTATTTGGTTTGTTATTTTAACAGTTAGCTAGTAGTTTGACGGGTACTTCTTAGTACTGTTTAGTGGCATATTAATGTTATGATTTTTTAAAATAACTTATGAATGATCCAACTATAAGTATGTGAAGTTCTATATATATTAGTGATATAAAATAAATTTATTTGGTTTGTTATTTTAACATTCAACTAGTATTTTGACCAGTACTTCTTAATACTATTTAGTCCCATATTAATGTTATCATTTTTACAAAATAACTTATGAATAATCCAACCATAAGGATGTGAAGATATATATATATTAGTGATATGATAAATTTTTTAGAAAAAAATAAATTTATTTGGTTTGTTATTTTAACAGTCAACTAGTAGTTTGACGGGTACTTGTTAGTACTGTTTAGTCCCATATTAATGTTATGATTTTTTCAAAATAACTTATGAATAATCCCACTATAAGTATGTGAAGTTCTATATATATTAGTGATATAATAAAAATTTTAGAAATAAAAGAAATTTATTTGGTTTGTTATTTTAACAGTCAACTAATAGTTTGACGGGTACTTCTTAGTACTGTTTAGTCGCATATTAATGTTATGATTTTTTTCAAAATAACTTGTGAATGATCCTACTATAAGTATGTGAATTTCTATTTATATTAAAAATATAATAAAAATTATAGAAATAAAATAAATTTATTTGGTTTGTTATTTTGACTGTCAACTAGTATTTTGACCAGTACTTCTTAATACTATTTAGTCGCATATTAATGTTATGATTTTTTTAAAATAACTTATGAATGATCCAACTATGAGTATGTGAAGTTCTATATATATTAGTGATATAATAAAAATTTTAGAAATAAAATAAATGTATTTGGTTTGTTATTTTAACAGTCAACTAGTATTTTGACCAGTACTTCATAATACTGTTTAGTCCCATATTTATTTTATGAATTTTTCAAAATAACTTATTAATGATCCAACCATAAGGATGTCAAGATCTATATATATTAGTGATATGATAAATGTTTTAGAAAAAAATAAATTTATTTGGTTTGTTATTTTAACAGTCAACTAGTAGTTAGACAGGTACTTCTTAGTACTGTTTAGTCGCATATTAATGTTATGATTTTTTCAAAATAACTTATTAATGATCCAACTATAATTATGTGAAGTTATATATATATATTATTGATATAATAAAAAATTTAGAAATAAAATAAATTTATTTGGTTTGTTATTTTAACAATCAACTACTATTTTGACCAGTACTTCTTAATACTGTTTAATCGCATATTAATGTTGTGATTTTTTCAAAATAACTTATGAATTGTCAACTATAAGTATATGAAGTTCAATATATATTAGTGATATAATAAGAAATTTAGAAATAAAATAAATTTATTTGGTTTGTTATTTTAACAGTCAACTAGTATTTTGACCAGTACTTCTTAGTACTGTTTAGTCGCATATTAATGTTATGATTTTTTTAAAATAACTTATGAATGATCCAACTATGAGTATGTGAAGTTCTATATATATTAGTGATATAATAAAAATTTTAGAAATAAAATAAATGTATTTGGTTTGTTATTTTAACAGTCAACTAGTATTTTGACCAGTACTTCATAATACTGTTTAGTCCCATATTTATTTTATGAATTTTTCAAAATAACTTATTAATGATCCAACCATAAGGATCTCAAGATCTATATATATTAGTGATATGATAAATGTTTTAGAAAAAAATAAATTTATTTGGTTTGTTATTTTAACAGTCAACTAGTAGTTAGACGGGTACTTCTTAGTACTGTTTAGTCGCATATTAATGTTATGATTTTTTCAAAATAACTTATTAATGATCCAACTATAATTATGTGAAGTTATATATATATTAGTGATATAATAAAAATTTTAGAAATAAAATAAATTTATTTGGTTTGTTATTTTAACAGTCAACTACTATTTTGACCAGTACTTCTTAATACTGTTTAGTCGCATATTAATGTTGTGAATTTTTCAAAATAACTTATGAATTTTCCAACTATAAGTATGTGAAGTTCAATATATATTAGTGATATTATAAGAAATTTAGAAATAAAATAAATTTATTTGGTTTGTTATTTTAACAGTCAACTAGTATTTTGACCAGTACTTCTTAATACTGTTTAGTCCCATATTAATGTTATGATTTTTTCAAAATAACTTATGAATGATCCAACCATAAGGATGTGAAGATCTATATATATTAGTGATATGATAAATTTTTTAGAAAAAAATAAATTTATTTGGTTTGTTATTTTAACAGTTAGCTAGTAGTTTGACAGGTACTTCTTAGTACTATTTAGTCGCATATTAATGTTATGATTTTTTCAAAATAACTTATGAATGATCCAACTATAAGTATGTGAAGTTCTATATATATTTGTGATATAATAAAAATTTAAGAAATAAAATAAATTTATTTGGTTTGGTATTTTAACAGTCAACTAGTATTTTGACTAGTACTTCTTAATACTGTTTAGTCCCATATTAATGTTATAATTTTTTCAAAATAACTTATGAATAATCCAACCATAAGGATGTGAAGATCTATATATATTAGTGATATGATAAATGTTTTAGAAAAAAATAAATTTATTTGGTTTGTTATTTTAACAGTCAACTAGTCGTTTGACAGGTACTTCTTAGTACTGTTTAGTCGCATATTAATGTTATGATTTTTTCAAAATAACTTATGAATGATCCTACAAAAAGTATGTGAAGTTCTATATATATTAGTGATATAATAAAAAATTTAGAAATAAAAGAAATTTATTTGGTTTATTATTTTAACAGTCAACTAATAGTTTGACGGGTACTTCTTAGTACGGTTTAGTTGCATATTAATTTATGATTTTTTTCAAAATAACTTGTGAATGATCCAACTATAAGTATGTGAATTTCTATATATATTAATGATATAATAAAAAATTTAGAAATAAAATAAATTTATTTGGTTTGTTATTTTGATTGTCAACTAGTATTTTGACCAGTACTTCTTAATACTGTTTAGTCACATATTAATGTTATGATTTTTTTAAAATAACTTATGAATGATCCAACTATGAGTATGTGAATTTCTATATATATTAGTGATATAATAAAAAATTTAGAAATAAAATAAATTTATTTGGTTTGTTATTTTAACAGTCAACTAGTATTTTGACCAGTATTTCTTAATACTGTTTAGTAACATATTAATGTTATGAATTTTTCAAAATAACTTATTAATGATCGAACCATAAGGATGTCAAGATCTATATATATTAGTGATATGATAAATGTTTTAGAAAAAAATAAATTTATTTGGTTTGTTATTTTAACAGTCAACTTGTAGTTTGACGGGTACTTCTTAGTACTGTTTAGTCGCATATTAATGTTATGATTTTTTCAAAATAACTTATTAATGATCCAACTATAATTATGTGAAGTTATATATATATTAGTGATATAATAAAAAATTTAGAAATAAAAGAAATTTATTTGCTTTGTTATTTTAACAGTCAACTAATAGTTTGACGGGTACTTCTTAGTACTGTTTAGTCGCATATTAATGTTATGATTTTTTCAAAATAACTTATTAATGATCCAACTATAATTATGTGAAGTTATATATATATTAGTGATATAATAAAAATTTTAGAAATAAAAGAAATTTATTTGCTTTGTTATTTTAACAGTCAACTAATAGTTTGACGGGTACTTCTTAGTACTGTTGTAATATATGTAGAATAATAATAATAATAATAATAATAATAATAATAAGTGATGATTTTGATTTAAGTTAGTATAAGGAGTCTTTGTAAAAATTATAAATAGCTGGCGTGTCTAAAATAAAGACACATTATTATTTAAAACCCTAATTTTTGGAGATTACGGGGAGAGACAGAGAGGCAAAGAGGAACAACGGCGGCAGGCTTGAGATTTTAGTTTGTTGCTTTACTCCTTTTCTGTACGGTTTCGACAAGAGCAGGTATTATCAATATAATTCACTAGTATTAGATACCATAACTTGGCTAGATTCGATTGGATGGCATGTTAGTTAGGTAAAGCATATAGTTTTGAGTCTGTGTTATTAATTGCCATTGGTTACAGTTTGTAATAATAAGATATTAAATAATTGAAAAGTTAAAGAGACTCTCGGCACTAATACAAGACTACAGGTTGTGTACTAGTACAAAAATAGAACAGGGTGTTATGTGGGTGTGAGTGGGTGAGTAATTTTGTAGTTTTAAAATTAAAGTGAGTAGTAAATTAATTTACATGCAGGTCATCACGTGTCTTTGTTCATGTGTATATGTTTATTTTGGTACTAAAATATTATTATGATTTAATTTTGGTTCACACAGTATCCATTGCTTCATCCAGGAAGATGTTGCAGGTGTATACATGGTAGCTAAAAAATTTATAATCATATTAGTACATGTTGTAATATGTTTACTATAATATTAATATATTTTGTACTGGTATTTTGATTAGTTGTGCTAATGTCTTGATTAACATGGTGATAATTTATATTTAATATTTAATATTTTTTTAGTGATTCTACTAATTCGAATAAATATTTGCAAAAGTGCTTGGTTTTATAAAACTTAATATTTGGATCATGTTTTTCTTTATTTATTAATTTATTATTTAAAACTAAATTGTGCATCAGTTGATTTGATAATGATTGTGCAAGTGTGTTTTGAATGTATTAGCTATATAAAAGACAAATGGGGGCATGTAAGGTGTTAGTGTTAGCTAGATAATATTAATAATATTAAAGTTGATTTGCATGGATGAGACGTGGACTAGCACATTTAAATTAATTTAAAGCTTGCTAAACTCCATTGAAATCTCCCTGTAACGTGGGTGTATTTAAGGTTTATGTTGCAAGCTATATTCATGTTACTATATGTTTTTTTTTTAGGCTGCACTTGATCGAGTCTGGTCACTGGTGTGGTGGAATAGTTTATGGTATTAATTCGTTAACATTATTAGTATTAAAGAAAAAGAAGTTTCTAAATAATAAGTTAAGAGTAATATAATATATATATAATCTAATGATTGACTATCTTAAAGGTTTTAATTATAAATCATAATAGGTCGGGAGCCGGGAAATTAGAGTAACGTGTGCGGATTCCATTATTGTTAGAGGTTGCGATTTCAAGGTACGGATTCTATCCCCTTTTTATTCAGCGCTACTCACCTTAGAATTGAATATCTCTGATTCACTCAATTCCATATTTTATTTGCTCCGTTAATATTATCTGATCATTTTAACTTCCGAAAATTATTTTAAAATTTGATTTGGAAAATTTTAGATATCTGTTTATGCGATTTTCAAAAATTATTTATGACACCCTTTGTCCTGGAAATTTGAATTACCTGTATCTGGTGATTTTAAATTTGCGAGAATATTTTTATTTGAACCCTTAGAGATATAGGGTATACCGAGTTAACCAGCTGTAGGGGTACTACAGCCATGTCATTGCGGCACCAGTGACATGACACTTCCGTGACAGTGTGATTGGTCACGGCGTATCCTTCTGTTAGCTCTTGGGAGGAGCTTTTGCGCATTTGATATTTGTTCAGGATACGTGGGTGCACCCAGAGTTTGATTTGTGATTTGATTTATGGTGACGTTGTATATGCCGTACACGTTATCCATTATGTTGCACGCATTAGGTACCCTATGATGTGTGTATTTGTAACTGTTCTGATCTCGGTATGAAATATCCTAACCCCTCGTTGCTTCAGCCTTACTTATTTTTAAAATTGTTGTTTTATTATAAATTGCAGATTATTTATTTTTGATCTCTTGTTTTATAAATTGTATTCCAAATCCGTACTGGGCATTTGGCTCATGCCGTATTCTTTTTCTGGCAGGTGCTTAGGGGGATCTGGGACTGTGTGATGGAGAGCTACCCTTTATTTCATTTTTAGGATTTCAGACTTCTATCATTATTTAGACTTAATTTCTTATTAGAGATTTCAGCATTTATATTTTTTGGTTTAGACATTTTGGAGATTTAATATTATTTTGGAGATTTTAGACTGTTTAATTATTGTTAGAAATATATTAGTGCTCTGTTTGCAGGTTTTGGATTTTAAGTAATATCTCCCTTCTATTTTAAGAAGGGGGTGTTACAGAGATGGTATCAGAGCTTAGGTTCTTTCTTGTAGAAAGCCTACTTAGGTTGACCTGTGAGCTTGGGTAGACGATAGGATGGGTGTTCCATTTAATTTCGTTTCATTATGCTCTTTATCGTTTCATTCTGCTTTATCATTTGAAATCTGTTTGTAACTGCTTCATCATATTTATTCTCGTACTCTTCATTCGTTCGCTATCTTATATTGTAGATGCCTCCTAGACGTGATCCCTTTCATATTGACCCCGCTCAGCTTACTGAGATGATAGGGCAAGCAGTGGCTCAGGCTGTACAGCAGGCTTTGGCAAACCAAGGAAATCAGAATGGAGAGGGAAATCAGAATGGAGAAGGGAATCAGAATGGAGAGGGAAATCAAAATGGACACGAAAATCAGAATGGCAATGGTAATCAGAATCAGAATGGTCAGGGCCATCAGTTAGAGCCGTTTGTATGGTTGGAGAGGTTTGTGAAGCAGAAACCAGATTCTTTTAGTGCAGCACCGACTCCTATTGATGCTGAAAATTGGATTGTTCATCTCGAGAAGACTTTTGATGCAATGGGTTGTGATGAGATTCAGAAGGTCAGGTTAGCTGTGTATAAGTTGGAGGGGGATGCTCAGAGGTGGTGGAGAGGAGTGAAAGCTACTAAAGGGGAGCAGTATACAGAGGCTTTGCAATGGCAGAGATTCAAGGAAGTATTCTATGAGCAATACTTTTCTAATACTGATAGGGAGGCTTATTTGAGGGAGTTTCATTCTATTATGCAGCACCAGGATGAGAGCATTACTGATTATATGGCGAGGTTTATAAGGCTGGCTGGATTTGCTGGGACAGTTGCAGGGACTGCTGCGCAGCAGGCTGATAAATTTAAATGGGGGTTGAAGTCTCATCTGAGGGGTTCCATAATTTCTTTTAAATTTGATAATGTGGTAGAGGCGGCTGATGCAGCAAAGGATGTTGAGAAGGAGCGCATATATTTTAGGACTTCCAGGTCTAACAGTGGTAGTAAGAGGACTAGGGATGATCAGGGTTTTGCATAGGGTAGACAGTGGTATGGAGGTCAGAATGGTCAGCAAGGACAGTGGCGCAGACAGAATCAGAATAGGGGTGGTCAGTCATTCCACGGCCGAAATCAGTATGTTGGTCAGAATCAGAATCATCAGTTTCAGCGACAGAAGCAGCCTAGACAGTGGCAGAATCGTCAGCAGGGACAGAGCCGTTACTCAGTGTATGGGGGAAACCCCAATATGATTCCTGTGGCTCCTTGTACTACATGTGGTGGACATCATCCAGGTAGATCTTGTTACAGACAGACTGGGGCTTGTTTCTTATGTGGTAGCATGTCCCATAAGGCAAGGGATTGCACAGTGTCACGCAACCCTGGTGGAGGAGAAGCTGGCGGTGGTAGTGGCAGTGGAAGTCAGCAGAATCCTACAGCCAGAGTGTTTGTATTGACGGCAAATCAGGCAGCAGCTAATTCAGGTACCATTTCAGGAACACTTCTTGTTGGTAGACGTGATGCTTATGTGTTATTTGATACTGGTTCAACCCATTCTGTTGTGTCTTTATCGTTTGTTCGTCATCTTGACGTTGCACCTTCATTATTATATCCTCATATGTCTATTTCTACCCCGATGGGGAATTCTGTTGTTATTTCTAATGTGTATCGAGAGTGTCTGATAGCTGTTGGGGATAGAAGTTGTAAGGTTAACTTGCTTCCCATGGAGATGCATGACTTTGACATTATTTTGGGCATGGATTGGTTGAGTGAACATCGTGCCACAATTGATTGTCAAGGAAAAAGGGTGATCTTTGGGGATGCAGATAAACCAGAATTTGTATACCAAGGGTCTCAGCCGAAGGGGGATGTTAAGTTAATTTCTGCTCTAAAGGCGAGTAAATTGTTGTCTAAGGGCTGTGATGGCTACCTTGCTTTCGTGAAGGATACATCGAAGGATGAACCTCGCATCGAGGATTATCCAGTTGTGAGGGAGTATGAAGATGTGTTCCCGGATGAGCTACCAGGTTTGCCACCACATAGAGAGGTGGAGTTTACTATTGAACTTGTTCCAGGTGCCGAGCCTATTTCTAAGGCGCCTTATCGAATGGCACCACTTGAGTTGCAAGAATTGAAGGAGCAGCTGCAGGAGTTGTTGGATAGGGGATTTATCAGACCAAGTGTGTCTCCATGGGGCGCTCCTGTGTTGTTTGTGAAGAAGAAGGATGGTTCTATGAGATTGTGCATTGACTATAGGGAGTTGAATAAGGTGACTGTCAGAAACAGGTATCCTTTGCCATGCATTGATGACTTGTTTGATCAGTTACAAGGGGCGAAGTACTTTTCGAAGATAGATTTGAGATCTGGTTACCATCAGTTACGAGTTAGGGAGGAAGACGTTCCGAAGACTGCATTTCGCACTCGTTATGGTCATTATGAGTTTCTCGTGATGTCCTTTGGGTTGACGAATGCACCAGCGGTATTTATGGATTTGATGAATCGGGTCTTTCATGATTATCTGGATAAATTCGTGGTGGTCTTCATCGATGATATCTTGATATACTCTAGGAGCAGAGAGGAGCATGAGGAGCATTTACGTACTGTACTTGAAATTTTGAGGGAGAGGAAGTTGTTTGCGAAATTTTCCAAGTGTGAATTCTGGTTGGAGGAAGTGGCATTCTTGGGGCATGTTGTATCTGGTAGGGGCATTGAGTTGGATCCTGCGAAAGTCGAGGCTATTACTAATTGGCCCAGACCTAGCAATGTGACAGAGGTAAGGAGTTTCTTGGGTTTGGCAGGCTACTATAGGCGTTTTGTGGAAGGTTTCTCTTCCATAGCTTTACCATTGACTCAGCTAATGAGGAAGGGAATTAAGTTTGAGTGGAATGATGATCGTGATAAGAGCTTTCAAGAGTTAAAGAAGAGGTTGGTGTCAGCTCCAATACTTGTGTTGCCATCAGGGAGTGGAGGTTTTCAGGTGTATAGTGATGCTTCTAAGAGAGGATTGGGGTGTGTTCTTATGCAACATGGGAAAGTGATTTCTTACGCTTCTAGGCAGCTTAAACCATATGAGGTGAATTATCCTACCCATGACTTGGAGTTAGCAGCAGTGGTCTTTGCTTTGAAGATCTGGAGACACTATCTTTATGGAGAGACTTGTGACATCTTTACTGATCATAAGAGTCTCAAATACATCTTTACTCAGAAGGAGCTTAACATGAGGCAGCGGAGGTGGCTTGAACTTCTTAAGGATTATGATGCAAATATTCAGTACCATCCGGGAAAGGCGAATGTAGTGGCAGATGCTCTTAGTAGGAAGAACTTGGGGAGTGTTGCATCTCTCATTACTCAGCCGCACCTTATTTCAGATTTGGAGCGCTTGGGTGTTGAGTTGTATGTTAGAGGATCAAGTGGTAGCATTGCAAATTTGAAAGTGGAACCGAATCTTGTTTCAAGGGTTAAGGAAGCTCAGAAGAGTGATACAGGTTTGGAAGCTATTAGATCCGAGGTGGCAGGTGGAAAGCAAAAACACTTTCGTGTTGATGATGAGGGCGTGATATGGTTTGGTGGAAAATTGTGCGTGCCCGCAGACCCGACGATTCGTGAGGAAATTTTGAAGGAGGCTCATAGTTCTTCATTTTCTATTCATCCAGGTTCCACCAAGATGTATAGGGATTTGAAGAAGCACTTTTGGTGGAGTGGAATGAAGGGAGATATAGCAGAATTTGTGGGAAAATGTCTTACATGTCAACAAGTGAAGATAGACCATCAGAGACCTAGTGGATTGTTGCAGCAGCTAGATATTCCAGTTTGGAAGTGGGAAAACATTACTATGGATTTTGTGACTCATTTGCCGAGGACTTTCAAGAAGAACGATGTCATATGGGTGGTGGTTGATAGACTCACTAAGTCCGCCCACTTCTTGCCTATTAGAGAG
Organism: Apium graveolens; assembly: GCF_009905375.1. NCBI lineage: Eukaryota > Viridiplantae > Streptophyta > Magnoliopsida > Apiales > Apiaceae > Apium > Apium graveolens. The sequence goes on along the minus strand of NW_027417877.1, from coordinate 26,874 downwards.
ACTACTCCTGCTCAGGAGTTGGCAGAGATTTTTCAGCTAGATATTGTTAGACTTCATGGTGTGCCTGTGTCGATAGTTTCTGATAGGGATACGAGATTTACATCGCGATTTTGGAAGGGTTTCCAACAAGCTTGGGGTACAATGCTTAATTTTAGTACAGCTTTTCATCCGCAGACCGATGGACATTCAGAAAGAACGATCCAGACGTTAGAGGATATGTTGAGGGCATGTGCTTTGGAGTGGACAGGTGACTGGGATAAGTATTTGTATCTAGTTGAGTTTGCGTATAATAACAGTTGGCACGCGAGTATTGGTATGCCACCATTTGAAGCTTTGTATGGTAGGAGATGTAGAGCACCATCTTGTTGGGATGAGGTTGGAGAGAGAGTCATTGAAGGACCAGAGCTAGTTAGAATCACTAATGAGAAGGTGGAGAAAGTTAAAGAAAGTTTGAAGGAGGCTCGATCGCGTCAACAGAGTTATGCGGATCAACATCGGAAGTTTGGTAGATTTGAACCAGGTGATCATGTGTTCTTAAAGGTGTCACCTTGTAAGGGTGTTAAACGTTTTGGTATGAAGGGAAAACTTAGTCCGAGATATGTTGGACCTTTTGATGTTATGGAAAAAGTGGGGGAAGTGTCTTATAGAGTTGTGTTGCCGCCACAACTATCTCATGTACATAATGTGTTTCACGTGTCTGTTTTGAGGGGCTATAAATATCATCCGTTACACGTAGTTCAGTATCCATTACATAAGATTAGAGAGGATCTTTCTTGTGAGGAAGAAGCTGGGGCTATCTTAGCTCGAGAGGAGCGAGTTTTGAGGAAGAACACCATTCCGTTTGTGAAAGTTTTGTGGAAAAATCATTCGGAGAGAGAAGCTACTTGGGAATTAGAAGAGTCTATTCGTGAGAAATATCCGCATTTATTCGATTCAGGTACGTATTTAGTTTCGTTTGATTCCGGGGACGGAATCCTTTTTAAGGGGGTATATATGTAATATATGTAGAATAATAATAATAATAATAATAATAATAATAATAATAATAATAAGTGATGAGTTTGATTTAAGTTAGTATAAGGAGTCTTTGTAAAAATTATAAATAGTTGGCGTGTCTAAAATAAAGACACATTATTATTTAAAACCCTAATTTTTGGAGATTGCGGGGAGAGAGAGAGGCAAAGAGGAACAACGGCGGCAGGCTTGAGATTTTAGTTTGTTGCTTTACTCCTTTTCTGTACGGTTTCGACAAGAGCAGGTATTATCAATATAATTCACTAGTATTAGATACCATAACTTGGCTAGATTCGATTGGATGGCATGTTAGTTAGGTAAAGCATATAGTTTTGAGTCTGTGTTATTAATTGCCATTGGTTACAGTTTGTAATAATAAGATATTAAATAATTGAAAAGTTAAAGAGACTCTCGGCACTAATACAAGACTACAGGTTGTGTACTAGTACAAAAATAGAACAGGGTGTTATGTGGGTGTGAGTGGGTGAGTAATTTTGTAGTTTTAAAATTAAAGTGAGTAGTAAATTAATTTACATGCAGGTCATCACGTGTCTTTGTTCATGTGTATATGTTTATTTTGGTACTAAAATATTATTATGATTTAATTTTGGTTCACACAGTGTCAATTGCTTCATCCAGGAAGATGTTGCAGGTGTATACATGGTAGCTAAAAAATTTATAATCATATTAGTACATGTTGTAATATGTTTACTATAATATTAATATATTTTGTACTGGTATTTTGATTAGTTGTGCTAATGTCTTGATTAACATGGTGATAATTTATATTTAATATTTAATATTTTTTTAGTGATTCTACTAATTCGAATAAATATTTGCAAAAGTGCTTGGTTTTATAAAACTTAATATTTGGATCATATTTTTCTTTATTAATTAATTTATTATTTAAAACTAAATTGTGCATCAGTTGATTTGATAATGATTGTGCAAGTGTGTTTTGAATGTATTAGCTATATAAAAGACAAATGGGGGCATGTAAGGTGTTAGTGTTAGCTAGATAATATTAATAATATTAAAGTTGATTTGCATGCATGAGACGTGGACTAGCACATTTAAATTAATTTAAAGCTTGCTAAACTCCATTGAAATCTCCCTGTAACGTGGGTGTATTTAAGGTTTATGTTGCAAGCTATATTCATGTTACTATATGTTTTTTTTAGGCTGCACTTGATCGAGTCTGGTCACTGGTGTGGTGGAATAGTTTATGGTATTAATTCGTTAACATTATTAGTATTAAAGAAAAAGAAGTTTCTAAATAATAAGTTAAGAGTAATATAATATATATATAATCTAATGATTGACTATCTTAAAGGTTTTAATTATAAATCATAATAGGTCGGGAGCCGGGAAATTAGAGTAACGTGTGCGGATTCCATTATTGTTAGAGGTTGCGATTTCAAGGTACGGATTCTATCCCCTTTTTATTCAGCGCTACTCACCTTAGAATTGAATATCTCTGATTCACTCAATTCCATATTTTATTTGCTCCGTTAATATTATCTGATCATTTTAACTTCCGAAAATTATTTTAAAATTTGATTTGGAAAATTTTAGATATCTGTTTATGCGATTTTCAAAAATTATTTATGACACCCTTTGTCCTGGAAATTTGAATTACCTGTATCTGGTGATTTTAAATTTGCGAGAATATTTTTATTTGAACCCTTAGAGATATAGGGTATACCGAGTTAACCAGCTGTAGGGGTACTACAGCCATGTCATTGCGGCACCAGTGACATGACACTTCCGTGACAGTGTGATTGGTCACGACGTAACCTTCTGTTAGCTCTTGGGAGGAGCTTTTGCGCATTTGATATTTGTTCAGGATACGTGGGTGCACCCAGAGTTTGATTTGTGATTTGATTTATGGTGACGTTGTATATGCCGTACACGTTATCCATTATGTTGCACGCATTAGGTACCCTATGATGTGTGTATTTGTAACTGTTCTGATCTCGGTATGAAATATCCTAACCCCTCGTTGCTTCAGCCTTACTTATTTTTAAAATTGTTGTTTTATTATAAATTGCTGATTATTTATTTTTGATCTCTTGTTTTATAAATTGTATTCCAAATCCGTACTGGGCATTTGGCTCATGCCGTATTCTTTTTCTGGCAGGTGCTTAGGGGGATCTGGGACTGTGTGATGGAGAGCTACCCTTTATTTCATTTTTAGGATTTCAGACTTCTATCATTATTTAGACTTAATTTCTTATTAGAGATTTCAGCATTTATATTTTTTGGTTTAGACATTTTGGAGATTTAATATTATTTTGGAGATTTTAGACTGTTTAATTATGTTTAGAAATATATTAGTGCTCTGTTTGCAGGTTTTGGATTTTAAGTAATATCTCCCTTCTATTTTAAGAAGTGGGTGTTACAACTGTTTAGTCGCATATTAATGTTATAATTTTTTCAAAATAACTTGTGAATGATCCAACTATAAGTATGTGAATTTCTATATATATTAGTGATATAATAAAAATTTAAGAAATAAAATAAATTTATTTGGTTTGGTATTTTAACAGTCAACTAGTATTTTGACTAGTACTTCTTAATACTGTTTAGTCCCATATTAATGTTATAATTTTTTCAAAATAACTTATGAATAATCCAACCATAAGGATGTGAAGATCTATATATATTAGTGATATGATAAATGTTTTAGAAAAAAATAAATTTATTTGGTTTGTTATTTTAACAGTCAACTAGTCGTTTGACAGGTACTTCTTAGTACTGTTTAGTCGCATATTAATGTTATGATTTTTTCAAAATAACTTATGAATGATCCTACAAAAAGTATGTAAAGTTCTACATATATTAGTGATATAATAAAAAATTTAGAAATAAAAGAAATTTATTTGGTTTGTTATTTTAACAGTCAACTAGTAGTTTGACGGGTACTTCTTAGTACTGTTTAGTCGCATATTAATGTTATGATTTTTTTCAAAATAACTTATGAATGATCCAACTATAAGTATGTGAAGTTCTATATATATTAGTGATATAATAAAAATTTTAGAAATAAAATAAATTTATTTGGTTTGTTATTTTGACTGTCAACTAGTATTTTGACCAGTACTTCTTAATACTGTTTAGTCGCATATTAATGTTATGATTTTTTTAAAATAACTTATGAATGATCCAACTATGAGTATGTGAAGTTCTATATATATTAGTGATATAATAAAAAGTTAGAAATAAAATAAATTTATTTGGTTTGTTATTTTAACAGTCAACTAGTATTTTGACCAGTATTTCTTAATACTGTTTAGTAACATATTAATGTTATGAATTTTTCAAAATAACTTATTAATGATCCAACCATAAGGATGTCAAGATCTATATATATTAGTGATATGATAAATGTTTTAGAAAAAAATAAATTTATTTGGTTTGTTATTTTAACAGTCAACTTGTAGTTTGACGGGTACTTCTTAGTACTGTTTAGTCGCATATTAATGTTATGATTTTTTCAAAATAACTTATTAATGATCCAACTATAATTATGTGAAGTTATATATATATTAGTGATATAATAAAAATTTTAGAAATAAAAGAAATTTATTTGCTTTGTTATTTTAACAGTCAACTAATAGTTTGACGGGTACTTCTTAGTACTGTTTAGTCGCATATTAATGTTATGATTTTTTCGAAATAACTTGTGAATGATCCAACTATAAGTATGTGAATTTCTATATATATTAGTGATATAATAAAAATTTTAGAAATAAAATAAATTTATTTGGTTTGTTATTTTAACATTCAACTAGTATTTTGACCAGTACTTCTTAATACTGTTTAGTCTCATATTAATGTTATGATTTTTTCAAAATAACTTATTAATGATCCAACCATAAGGATGTCAAGATCTATATATATTAGTGATATGATAAATGTTTTAGAAAATAATAAATTTATTTGGTTTGTTATTTTAACAGTCAACTAGTAGTTTGACGGGTACTTCTTAGTACTGTTTAGTCGCATATTAATTTTATGATATTTTCAAAATAACTTATGAATGATCCAACTATAAGTATCTGAAGTTCTATATATATTAGTGATATAATAAAAAATTTAGAAATAAAATAAATTTATTTGGTTTGTTATTTTAACAGTCAACTAGTAGTTTGACGGGTACTTCTTAGTACTGTTTAGTCGCATATTAATGTTATGATTTTTTTCAAAATAACTTATGAATGATCCAACAATAAGTATGTAAAGTTCTATATATATTAGTGATATAATCAAAATTTTAGAAATAAAATAAATTTATTTGATTTGTTATTTTAACAGTCAATTAGTAGTTTGACAGGTACTTCTTAGTACTGTTTAGTCGCATATTAATGTTATGATTTTTTTCAAAATAACTTATGAATGATCCAACAATAAGTATTTCAAGTTCTATATATATTAGTGATATAATAAAAATTTTAGAAATAAAATAAATTTATTTGGTTTGTTATTTTAACAGTCAACTAGTATTTTGACCAGTACTTCTTAATACTGTTTAGTCGCATATTAATGTTAAGATTTTTTCAAAATAACTTATGAATAATCCAACTATGAGTATGTGAAGTTCTATATATATTAGTGATATAATTAAAATTTTAGAAATAAAATAAATTTATTTGGTTTGTTATTTTAACAGTCAACTATTAGTTTGACGGGTACTTCTTAGTATTGTTTAGTCGCATATTAATGTTATGATTTTTTTCAAAATAACTTGTGAATGATCCAACTATAAGTATGTGAATTTCTATATATATTAATGATATAATAAAAATTTTAGAAATAAAATAAATTTATTTGGTTTGTTATTTTAACAGTCAACTAGTATTTTGACCAGTACTTCTTAATACTGTTTAGTCGAATATTAATGTTATGATTTTTTTAAAATAACTTATGAATGATCCAACTATGAGTATGTGAAGTTCTATATATATTAGTGATATAATAAAAATTTTAGAAATAAAATAAATTTATTTGGTTTGTTATTTTAACAGTCAACTAGTATTTTGACCAGTACTTCATAATACTGTTTAGTCCCATATTAATTTTATGAATTTTTCAAAATAACTTATTAATGATCCAACCATAAGGATGTCAAGATCTATATATATTAGTGATATGATAAATGTTTTAGAAAAAAATAAATTTATTTGGTTTGTTATTTTAACAGTCAACTAGTAGTTAGACGGGTACTTCTTAGTACTGTTTAGTCGCATATTAATGTTATGATTTTTTCAAAATAACTTATTAATGATCCAACTATAATTATGTGAAGTTATATATATATTAGTGATATAATAAAAATTTAGAAATAAAATAAATTTATTTGGTTTGTTATTTTAACAGTCAACTACTATTTTGACCAGTACTTCTTAATACTGTTTAGTCGCATATTAATGTTGTGATTTTTTCAAAATAACTTATGAATGATCCAACTATAAGTATGTGAAGTTCAATATATATTAGTGATATAATAAAAATTTAGAAATAAAATAAATTTATTTGGTTTGTTATTTTAACAGTCAACTAGTATTTTGACCAGTACTTCTTAATACTGTTTAGTCCCATATTAATGTTATGATTTTTTTAAAATAACTTATGAATGATCCAACCATAAGGATGTGAAGATCTATATATATTAGTGATATGATAAATTTTTAGAAAAAAATAAATTTATTTGGTTTGTTATTTTAACAGTAACTAGTAGTTTGACAGGTACTTCTTAGTACTGTTTAGTCGCATATTAATGTTATGATTTTTTCAAAATAACTTATGAATGATCCAACTATAAGTATGTGAAGTTCTATATATATTAGTGATATAATAAAAATTTAAGAAATAAAATAAATTTATTTGGTTTGGTATTTTAACAGTCAACTAGTATTTTGACTAGTACTTCTTAATACTGTTTAGTCCCATATTAATGTTATAATTTTTTCAAAATAACTTATGAATAATCCAGGATGTGAAGATCTATATATATTAGTGATATGATAAATGTTTTAGAAAAAAATAAATTTATTTGGTTTGTTATTTTAACAGTCAACTAGTCGTTTGACAGGTACTTCTTAGTACTGTTTAGTCGCATATTAATGTTATGATTTTTTCAAAATAACTAATGAATGATCCTACAAAAAGTATGTGAAGTTCTATATATATTAGTGATATAATAAAAAATTTAGAAATAAAAGAAATTTATTTGGTTTATTATTTTAACAGTCAACTAATAGTTTGACGGGTACTTCTTAGTACGGTTTAGTCGCATATTAATGTTATGATTTTTTTCAAAATAACTTGTGAATGATCCAACTATAAGTATGTGAATTTCTATATATATTAATGATATAATAAAAATTTTAGAAATAAAATAAATTTATTTGGTTTGTTATTTTGACTGTCAACTAGTATTTTGACCAGTACTTCTTAATACTGTTTAGTCGCATATTAATGTTATGATTTTTTTAAAATAACTTATGAATGATCCAACTATGAGTATGTGAAGTTCTATATATATTAGTGATATAATAAAAATTTAGAAATAAATTAAATTTATTTGGTTTGTTATTTTAACAGTCAACTAGTATTTTGACCAGTACTTCTTAATACTGTTTAGTCACATATTAATGTTATGATTTTTTCAAAATAACTTATTAATGATCCAACCATAAGGATGTCAAGATCTATATATATTAGTGATATGATAAATGTTTTAGAAAATAATAAATTTATTTGGTTTGTTATTTTAACAGTCAACTAGTAGTTTGACGGGTACTTCTTAGTACTGTTTAGTCGCATATTAATTTTATGATATTTTCAAAATAACTTATGAATGATCCAACTATAAGTATGTGAAGTTCTATATATTAGTGATATAATAAAAATTTTAGAAATAAAATAAATTTATTTGGTTTGTTATTTTAACAGTCAACTAGTAGTTTGACGGGTACTTCTTAGTACTGTTTAGTCGCATATTAATGTTATGATTTTTTCAAAATAACTTATGAATGATCCAACTATAAGTATGTGAAGTTCTATATATATTAGTGATATAATAAAAATTTTAGAAATAAAATAAATTTATTTGGTTTGTTATTTTAACAGTCAACTAGTAGTTTGACAGGTACTTCTTAGTACTGTTTAGTCGCATATTAATGTTATGATTTTTTCAAAATAACTTATGAATGATCCAACTATAAGTATGTGAAGTTCTATATATATTAGTGATATAATAAAAATTTTAGAAATAAAATAAATTTATTTGGTTTGTTATTTTAACAGTCAACTAGTATTTTGACCAGTACTTCTTAATACTGTTTAGTCGCATATTAATGTTAGATTTTTTCAAAATAACTTATGAATGATCCAACTATAAGTATGTGAAGTTCTATATATATTAGTGATATAATAAAATTTTAGAAATAAAATAAATTTATTTGGTTTGTTATTTTAACAGTCAACTAGTAGTTTGACGGGTACTTCTTAGTAATGTTTAGTCGCATATTAATGTTATGATTTTTTCAAAATAACTTATGAATGATCCAACTATAAGTATGTGAAGTTCTATATATATTAGTGATATAATAAAAATTTTAGAAATAAAATAAATTTATTTGGTTTGTTATTTTAACAGTCAACTAGTATTTTGACGAGTACTTCTTAATATTGTTTAGTCGCATATTAATGTTATGATTTTTTCAAATAACTTATGAATGATCCAACTATGAGTATGTGAAGTTCTATATATTAGTGATATAATAAAAATTTTAGAAATAAAATAAATTTATTTGGTTTGTTATTTTAACAGTCAACTAGTATTTTGACCAGTACTTCTTAATACTGTTTAGTCCCATATTAATGTTATGATTTTTTCAAAATAACTTATGAATGATCCAACCATAAGGATGTGAAGATCTATATATATTAGTGATATGATAAATTTTTAGAAAAAAATAAATTTATTTGGTTTGTTATTTTAACAGTCAACTAGTAGTTTAGACGGGTACTTCTTAGTACTGTTTAGTCGCATATTAATGTTATGATTTTTTCAAAATAACTTATGAATGATCCAACTATAAGTATGTGAAGTTATATATATATTAGTGATATAATAAAAATTTAGAAATAAAATAAATTTATTTGGTTTGTTATTTTAACAGTCAACTAGTATTTTGACCAGTACTTCTTAATACTGTTTAGTCGCATATTAATGTTGTGATTTTTTCAAAATAACTTATGAATGATCCAACTATAAGTATGTGAAGTTCAATATATATTAGTGATATAATAAGAAATTTAGAAATAAAATAAATTTATTTGGTTTGTTATTTTAACAGTCAACTAGTATTTTGACCAGTACTTCTTAATACTGTTTAGTCCCATATTAATGTTATGATTTTTTCAAAATAACTTATGAATGATCCAACCATAAGGATGTGAAGATCTATATATATTAGTGATATGATAAATTTTTTAGAAAAAAATAAATTTATTTGGTTTGTTATTTTAACAGTCAACTAGTAGTTTGACAGGTACTTCTTAGTACTGTTTAGTCGCATATTAATGTTATGATTTTTTCAAAATAACTTATGAATGATCCAACTATAAGTATGTGAAGTTCTATATAATAAAAATTTTAGAAATAAAATAAATTTATTTGGTTTGTTATTTTAACAGTCAACTAGTAGTTTGACAGGTACTTCTTAGTACTGTTTAGTCGCATATTAATGTTATGATTTTTTCAAAATAACTTATGAATGATCCAACTATAAGTATGTGAAGTTCTATATATATTAGTGATATAATAAAAATTTTAGAAATAAAATAAATTTATTTGGTTTGTTATTTTAACAGTCAACTAGTAGTTTGACGGGTACTTCTTAGTACTGTTTAGTCGCATATTAATGTTATGATTTTTTCAAAATAACTTATGAATGATCCAACTATAAGTATGTGAAGTTCTATATATATTAGTGATATAATAAAATTTTAGAAATAAAATAAATTTATTTGGTTTGTTATTTTAACAGTCAACTAGTATTTTGACCAGTACTTCTTAATACTGTTTAGTCGCATATTAATGTTATGATTTTTTCAAAATAACTTATGAATGATCCAACTATAAGTATGTGAAGTTCTATATATATTAGTGATATAATAAAAATTTTAGAAATAAAATAAATTTATTTGGTTTGTTATTTTAACAGTCAACTAGTATTTTGACCAGTACTTCTTAATACTGTTTAGTCGCATATTAATGTTATGATTTTTTCAAAATAACTTATGAATGATCCAACTATAAGTATGTGAAGTCTATATATATTAGTGATATAATAAAATTTTAGAAATAAAATAAATTTATTTGGTTTGTTATTTTAACAGTTAGCTAGTAGTTTGACGGTACTACTTAGTACTGTTTAGTCGCATATTAATGTTATGATTTTTTCAAAATAACTTATGAATGATCCAACTATAAGTATGTGAAGTTCTATATATATTAGTGATATAATAAAAATTTTAGAAATAAAATAAATTTATTTGGTTTGTTATTTTAACAGTCAACTAGTAGTTTGACGGGTACTTCTTAGTACTGTTTAGTCGCATATTAATGTTATGATTTTTTCAAAATAACTTATGAATGATCCAACTATAAGTATGTGAAGTTCTATATATATTAGTGATATAATAAAAATTTTAGAAATAAAATAAATTTATTTGGTTTGTTATTTTAACAGTCAACTAGTATTTTGACAATACTGTTTAGTCGCATATTAATGTTATGATTTTTTCAAAATAACTTATGAATGATCCAACTATAAGTATGTGAAGTTATATATATATTAGTGATATAATAAAATTTTAGAAATAAAATAAATTTATTTGGTTTGTTATTTTAACAGTCAACTAGTATTTTGACAGGTACTTCTTAAGTACTGTTTAGTCGCATATTAATGTTATGATTTTTTCAAAATAACTTATGAATGATCCAACTATAAGTATGTGAAGTTCTATATATATTAGTGATATAATAAAAATTTTAGAAATAAAATAAATTTATTTGGTTTGTTATTTTAACAGTCAACTAGTAGTTTGACGGGTACTTCTTAGTACTGTTTAGTCGCATATTAATGTTATGATTTTTTCAAAATAACTTATGAATGATCCAACTATAAGTATGTGAAGTTCTATATATATTAGTGATATAATAAAAATTTTAGAAATAAAATAAATTTATTTGGTTTGTTATTTTAACAGTCAACTAGTATTTTGACCAGTACTTCTTAATACTGTTTAGTCGCATATTAATGTTATGATTTTTTCAAAATAACTTATGAATGATCCAACTATGAGTATGTGAAGTTCTATATATATTAGTGATATAATTAAAATTTAGAAATAAAATAAATTTATTTGGTTTGTTATTTTAAGAGTCAACTAGTATTTTGACCAGTACTTCTTAATACTGTTTAGTCCATATTAATGTTATGATTTTTTCAAAATAACTTATTATTGATCCAACCATAAGGATGTCAAGATCTATATATATTAGTGATATGATAAATGTTTTAGAAAAAAATAAATTTATTTGGTTTGTTATTTTAACAGTCAACTAGTAGTTTGACGGGTACTTCTTAGTACTGTTTAGTCGCATATTAATGTTATGATTTTTTCAAAATAACTTATGAATGATCCAACTATAAGTATGTGAAGTTCTATATATATTAGTGATATAATAAAAATTTTAGAAATAAAATAAATTTATTTGGTTTGTTATTTTAACAGTCAACTAGTATTTTGACCAGTACTTCTTAATACTGTTTAGTCGCATATTAATGTTATGATTTTTTCAAAATAACTTATGAATGATCCAACTATAAGTATGTGAAGTTCTATATATATTAGTGATATAATAAAAATTTAGAAATAAAATAAATTTATTTGGTTTGTTATTTTAACAGTCAACTAGTATTTTGACCAGTACTTCTTAATACTGTTTAGTCCCATATTAATGTTATGATTTTTTCAAAATAACTTATGAATGATCCAACCATAAGGATGTGAAGATCTATATATATTAGTGATATGATAAAATTTTAGAAATAAAATAAATTTATTTGGTTTGTTATTTTAACAGTCAACTAGTAGTTTGACGGGTACTTCTTAGTACTGTTTAGTCGCATATTAATGTTATGATTTTTTCAAAATAACTTATGAATGATCCAACTATAAGTATGTGAAGTTCTATATATATTAGTGATATAATAAAAATTTTAGAAATAAAATAAATTTATTTGGTTTGTTATTTTAACAGTCAACTAGTAGTTTGACGGGTACTTCTTAGTACTGTTTAGTCGCATATTAATGTTATGATTTTTTCAAAATAACTTATGAATGATCCAACTATAAGTATGTGAAGTTCTATATATATTAGTGATATAATAAAAATTTTAGAAATAAAATAAATTTATTTGGTTTGTTATTTTAACAGTCAACTAGTATTTTGACCAGTACTTCTTAATACTGTTTAGTCGCATATTAATGTTATGATTTTTTCAAAATAACTTATGAATGATCCAACTAGAAGTATGTGAAGTTCTATATATATTAGTGATATAATAAAAATTTTAGAAATAAAATAAATTTATTTGGTTTGTTATTTTAACAGTCAACTAGTATTTTGACCAGTACTTCTTAATACTGTTTAGTCCCATATTAATGTTATGATTTTTTCAAAATAACTTATTAATGATCCAACCATAAGGATGTCAAGATCTATATATATTAGTGATATGATAAATGTTTTAGAAAAAAATAAATTTATTTGGTTTGTTATTTTAACAGTCAACTAGTAGTTTGACGGGTACTTCTTAGTACTGTTTAGTCGCATATTAATGTTATGATTTTTTCAAAATAACTTATGAATGATCCAACTATAAGTATGTGAAGTTCTATATATATTAGTGATATAATAAAAATTTTAGAAATAAAATAAATTTATTTGGTTTGTTATTTTAACAGTCAACTAGTATTTTGACCAGTACTTCTTAATACTGTTTAGTCGCATATTAATGTTATGATTTTTTCAAAATAACTTATGAATGATCCAACTATAAGTATGTGAAGTTCTATATATATTAGTGATATAATAAAAATTTTAGAAATAAAATAAATTTATTTGGTTTGTTATTTTAACAGTCAACTAGTATTTTGACCAGTACTTCTTAATACTGTTTAGTCCCATATTAATGTTATGATTTTTTCAAAATAACTTATGAATGATCCAACCATAAGGATGTGAAGATCTATATATATTAGTGATATGATAAAATTTTTAGAAATAAAATAAATTTATTTGGTTTGTTATTTTAACAGTCAACTAGTAGTTTGACAGGTACTTCTTAGTACTGTTTAGTCGCATATTAATGTTATGATTTTTTCAAAATAACTTATGAATGATCCAACTATAAGTATGTGAAGTTATATATATATTAGTGATATAATAAAAAATTTAGAAATAAAATAAATTTATTTGGTTTGTTATTTTAACAGTCAACTAGTAGTTTGACGGTACTTCTTAGTACTGTTTAGTCGCATATTAATGTTATGATTTTTTCAAAATAACTTATGAATGATCCAACTATAAGTATGTGAAGTTCTATATATATTAGTGATATAATAAAAATTTTAGAAATAAAATAAATTTATTTGGTTTGTTATTTTAACAGTCAACTAGTATTTTGACCAGGTACTTCTTAATACTGTTTAGTCGCATATTAATGTTATGATTTTTTCAAAATAACTTATGAATGATCCAACTATAGTATGTGAAGTTCTATATATATTAGTGATATAATAAAAATTTTAGAAATAAAATAAATTTATTTGGTTTGTTATTTTAACAGTCAACTAGTATTTTGACCAGTACTTCTTAATACTGTTTAGTCGCATATTAATGTTATGATTTTTTCAAAATAACTTATGAATGATCCAACCTATAAGGATGTGAAGATCTATATATATTAGTGATATGATAAAATGTTTAGAAAAAAATAAATTTATTTGGTTTGTTATTTTAACAGTCAACTAGTAGTTTGACGGGTACTTCTTAGTACTGTTTAGTCGCATATTAATGTTATGATTTTTTCAAAATAACTTATGAATGATCCAACTATAAGTATGTGAAGTTCTATATATATTAGTGATATAATAAAAATTTAGAAATAAAATAAATTTATTTGGTTTGTTATTTTAACAGTCAACTAGTATTTTGACCAGTACTTCTTAATACTGTTTAGTCCCATATTAATGTTATGATTTTTTCAAAATAACTTATGAATGATCCAACCATAAGGATGTGAAGATCTATATATATTAGTGATATGATAAAATTTTTAGAAAAAAATAAATTTATTTGGTTTGTTATTTTAACAGTCAACTAGTAGTTTGACGGGTACTTCTTAGTACTGTTTAGTCGCATATTAATGTTATGATTTTTTCAAAATAACTTATGAATGATCCAACTATAAGTATGTGAAGTTCTATATATATTAGTGATATAATAAAAATTTTAGAAATAAAATAAATTTATTTGGTTTGTTATTTTAACAGTCAACTAGTATTTTGACCAGTACTTCTTAGTACTGTTTAGTCGCATATTAATGTTATGATTTTTTCAAAATAACTTATGAATGATCCAACTATAAGTATGTGAAGTTCTATATATATTAGTGATATAATAAAATTTTAGAAATAAAATAAATTTATTTGGTTTGTTATTTTAACAGTCAACTAGTAGTTTGACAGGTACTTCTTAGTACTGTTTAGTCGCATATTAATGTTATGATTTTTTCAAAATAACTTATGAATGATCCAACTATAAGTATGTGAAGTTCTATATATATTAGTGATATAATAAAATTTTAGAAATAAAATAAATTTATTTGGTTTGTTATTTTAACAGTCAACTAGTAGTTTGACAGGTACTTCTTAGTACTGTTTAGTCGCATATTAATGTTATGATTTTTTCAAAATAACTTATGAATGATCCAACTATAAGTATGTGAAGTTCTATATATATTAGTGATATAATAAAATTTTAGAAATAAAATAAATTTATTTGGTTTGTTATTTTAACAGTCAACTAGTATTTTGACCAGTACTTCTTAATACTGTTTAGTCGCATATTAATGTTATGATTTTTTCAAAATAACTTATGAATGATCCAACTATGAGTATGTGAAGTTCTATATATATTAGTGATATAATAAAATTTTAGAAATAAAATAAATTTATTTGGTTTGTTATTTTAACAGTCAACTAGTATTTTGACCAGTACTTCTTAATACTGTTTAGTCCCATATTAATGTTATGATTTTTTCAAAATAACTTATTAATGATCCAACCATAAGGATGTCAAGATCTATATATATTAGTGATATGATAAATGTTTTAGAAAAAAATAAATTTATTTGGTTTGTTATTTTAACAGTCAACTAGTAGTTTGACGGGTACTTCTTAGTACTGTTTAGTCGCATATTAATGTTATGATTTTTTCAAAATAACTTATGAATGATCCAACTATAAGTATGTGAAGTTCTATATATATTAGTGATATAATAAAAATTTTAGAAATAAAATAAATTTATTTGGTTTGTTATTTTAACAGTCAACTAGTAGTTTGACGGGTACTTCTTAGTACTGTTTAGTCGCATATTAATGTTATGATTTTTTCAAAATAACTTATGAATGATCCAACTATAAGTATGTGAAGTTCTATATATATTAGTGATATAATAAAATTTTTTAAAAAAAATAAATTTATTTGGTTTGTTATTTTAACAGTCAACTAGTATTTTGACCAGTACTTCTTAATACTGTTTAGTCCCATATTAATGTTATGATTTTTTCAAAATAACTTATGAATGATCCAACCATAAGGATGTGAAGATCTATATATATTAGTGATATGATAAATTTTTAGAAAAAAATAAATTTATTTGGTTTGTTATTTTAACAGTCAACTAGTAGTTTGACAGGTACTTCTTAGTACTGTTTAGTCGCATATTAATGTTATGATTTTTTCAAAATAACTTATGAATGATCCAACTATAAGTATGTGAAGTTCTATATATATTAGTGATATAATAAAAATTTTAGAAATAAAATAAATTTATTTGGTTTGTTATTTTAACAGTCAACTAGTAGTTTGACGGGTACTTCTTAGTACTGTTTAGTCGCATATTAATGTTATGATTTTTTCAAAATAACTTATGAATGATCCAACTATAAGTATGTGAAGTTCTATATATATTAGTGATATAATAAAAATTTTAGAAATAAAATAAATTTATTTGGTTTGTTATTTTAACAGTCAACTAGTATTTTGACCAGGTACTTCTTAATACTGTTTAGTCGCATATTAATGTTATGATTTTTTCAAAATAACTTATGAATGATCCAACTATGAAGTATGTGAAGTTCTATATATATTAGTGATATAATAAAAATTTTAGAAATAAAATAAATTTATTTGGTTTGTTATTTTAACAGTCAACTAGTATTTTGACCAGTACTTCTTAATACTGTTTAGTCCCATATTAATGTTATGATTTTTTCAAAATAACTTATGAATGATCCAACCATAAGGATGTGAAGATCTATATATATTAGTGATATGATAAATTTTTAGAAAAAAATAAATTTATTTGGTTTGTTATTTTAACAGTCAACTAGTAGTTTGACGGGTACTTCTTAGTACTGTTTAGTCGCATATTAATGTTATGATTTTTTCAAAATAACTTATGAATGATCCAACTATAAGTATGTGAAGTTCTATATATATTAGTGATATAATAAAAATTTTAGAAATAAAATAAATTTATTTGGTTTGTTATTTTAACAGTCAACTAGTAGTTTGACGGGTACTTCTTAGTACTGTTTAGTCGCATATTAATGTTATGATTTTTTCAAAATAACTTATGAATGATCCAACTATAAGTATGTGAAGTTCTATATATATTAGTGATATAATAAAAATTTTAGAAATAAAATAAATTTATTTGGTTTGTTATTTTAACAGTCAACTAGTATTTTGACCGGTACTTCTTAATACTGTTTAGTCGCATATTAATGTTATGATTTTTTCAAAATAACTTATGAATGATCCAACTATAAGTATGTGAAGTTCTATATATATTAGTGATATAATAAAAATTTTAGAAATAAAATAAATTTATTTGGTTTGTTATTTTAACAGTCAACTAGTATTTTGACCAGTACTTCTTAATACTGTTTAGTCCATATTAATGTTATGATTTTTTCAAAATAACTTATGAATGATCCAACCATAAGGATGTGAAGATCTATATATATTAGTGATATGATAAAATTTTAGAAATAAAATAAATTTATTTGGTTTGTTATTTTAACAGTCAACTAGTAGTTTGACGGTACTACTTAGTACTGTTTAGTCGCATATTAATGTTATGATTTTTTCAAAATAACTTATGAATGATCCAACTATAAGTATGTGAAATTCTATATAATAAAAATTTTAGAAATAAAATAAATTTATTTGGTTTGTTATTTTAACAGTCAACTAGTATTTTGAGAGGTACTTCTTAGTACTGTTTAGTCGCATATTAATGTTATGATTTTTTCAAAATAACTTATGAATGATCCAACTATAAGTATGTGAAGTTCTATATATATTAGTGATATAATAAAATTTTAGAAATAAAATAAATTTATTTGGTTTGTTATTTTAACAGTCAACTAGTAGTTTGACAGGTACTTCTTAGTACTGTTTAGTCGCATATTAATGTTATGATTTTTTCAAAATAACTTATGAATGATCCAACTATAAGTATGTGAAGTTCTATATATATTAGTGATATAATAAAATTTTAGAAATAAAATAAATTTATTTGGTTTGTTATTTTAACAGTCAACTAGTATTTTGACCAGTACTTCTTAATACTGTTTAGTCGCATATTAATGTTATGATTTTTTCAAAATAACTTATGAATGATCCAACTATAAGTATGTGAAGTTCAATATATATTAGTGATATAATAAAATTTTAGAAATAAAATAAATTTATTTGGTTTGTTATTTTAACAGTCAACTAGTATTTTGACCAGTACTTCTTAATACTGTTTAGTCCCATATTAATGTTATGATTTTTTCAAAATAACTTATGAATGATCCAACCATAAGGATGTGAAGATCTATATATATTAGTGATATGATAAATGTTTTAGAAAAAAATAAATTTATTTGGTTTGTTATTTTAACAGTCAACTAGTAGTTTGACGGGTACTTCTTAGTACTGTTTAGTCGCATATTAATGTTATGATTTTTTCAAAATAACTTATGAATGATCCAACTATAAGTATGTGAAGTTCTATATATATTAGTGATATAATAAAAATTTTAGAAATAAAATAAATTTATTTGGTTTGTTATTTTAACAGTCAACTAGTATTTTGACCAGTACTTCTTAATACTGTTTAGTCGCATATTAATGTTATGATTTTTTCAAAATAACTTATGAATGATCCAACTATAAGTATGTGAAGTTCTATATATATTAGTGATATAATAAAAATTTTAGAAATAAAATAAATTTATTTGGTTTGTTATTTTAACAGTCAACTAGTATTTTGACCAGTACTTCTTAATACTGTTTAGTCCCATATTAATGTTATGATTTTTTCAAAATAACTTATGAATGATCCAACCATAAGGATGTGAAGTATCTATATATATTAGTGATATGAATAAAATTTTAGAAATAAAATAAATTTATTTGGTTTGTTATTTTAACAGTCAACTAGTAGTTTGACGGGTACTTCTTAGTACTGTTTAGTCGCATATTAATGTTATGATTTTTTCAAAATAACTTATGAATGATCCAACTATAAGTATGTGAAGTTCTATATATATTAGTGATATAATAAAAATTTTAGAAATAAAATAAATTTATTTGGTTTGTTATTTTAACAGTCAACTAGTATTTTGACCAGTACTTCTTAATACTGTTTAGTCGCATATTAATGTTATGATTTTTTCAAAATAACTTATGAATGATCCAACTATAAGTATGTGAAGTTCTATATATATTAGTGATATAATAAAAATTTTAGAAATAAAATAAATTTATTTGGTTTGTTATTTTAACAGTCAACTAGTATTTTGACCAGTACTTCTTAATACTGTTTAGTCCCATATTAATGTTATGATTTTTTCAAAATAACTTATTAATGATCCAACCATAAGGATGTCAAGATCTATATATATTAGTGATATGATAAATGTTTAGAAAAAAATAAATTTATTTGGTTTGTTATTTTAACAGTCAACTAGTAGTTTGACGGGTACTTCTTAGTACTGTTTAGTCGCATATTAATGTTATGATTTTTTCAAAATAACTTATGAATGATCCAACTATAAGTATGTGAAGTTCTATATATATTAGTGATATAATAAAAATTTTAGAAATAAAATAAATTTATTTGGTTTGTTATTTTAACAGTCAACTAGTAGTTTGACGGTACTTCTTAGTACTGTTTAGTCGCATATTAATGTTATGATTTTTTCAAAATAACTTATGAATGATCCAACTATAAGTATGTGAAGTTCTATATATATTAGTGATATAATAAAAATTTTAGAAATAAAATAAATTTATTTGGTTTGTTATTTTAACAGTCAACTAGTATTTTGACCAGTACTTCTTAATACTGTTTAGTCGCATATTAATGTTAATGATTTTTTCAAATAACTTATGAATGATCCAACTATGAGTATGTGAAGTTCTATATATATTAGTGATATAATGAAAATTTTAGAAATAAAATAAATTTATTTGGTTTGTTATTTTAAGAGTCAACTAGTATTTTGACCAGTACTTCTTAATACTGTTTAGTCCCATATTAATGTTATGATTTTTTCAAAATAACTTATTAATGATCCAACCATAAGGATGTCAAGATCTATATATATTAGTGATATGATAAATGTTTTAGAAAAAAATAAATTTATTTGGTTTGTTATTTTAACAGTCAACTAGTAGTTTGACGGGTACTTCTTAGTACTGTTTAGTCGCATATTAATTTTATGATTTTTTCAAAATAACTTATGAATGATCCAACTATAAGTATGTGAAGTTCTATATATATTAGTGATATAATAAAAATTTTAGAAATAAAATAAATTTATTTGGTTTGTTATTTTAACAGTCAACTAGTATTTTGACCAGTACTTCTTAATACTGTTTAGTCGCATATTAATGTTATGATTTTTTCAAAATAACTTGTGAATGATCCAACTATAAGTATGTGAAGTTCTATATATATTAGTGATATAATAAAATTTTAGAAATAAAATAAATTATTTGGTTTGTTATTTTAACAGTCAACTAGTATTTTGACCAGTACTTCTTAATACTGTTTAGTCCCATATTAATGTTATGATTTTTTCAAAATAACTTATGAATGATCCAACCATAAGGATGTGAAGATCTATATATATTAGTGATATGATAAATATTTTAGAAAAAAATAAATTTATTTGGTTTGTTATTTTAACAGTCAACTAGTAGTTTGACGGGTACTTCTTAGTACTGTTTAGTCGCATATTAATGTTATGATTTTTTCAAAATAACTTATGAATGATCCAACTATAAGTATGTGAAGTTCTATATATATTAGTGATATAATAAAAATTTTAGAAATAAAATAAATTTATTTGGTTTGTTATTTTAACAGTCAACTAGTAGTTTGACGGGTACTTCTTAGTACTGTTTAGTCGCATATTAATGTTATGATTTTTTCAAAATAACTTATGAATGATCCAACTATGAGTATGTGAAGTTCTATATATATTAGTGATATAATAAAATTTTAGAAATAAAATAAATTTATTTGGTTTGTTATTTTAACAGTCAACTAGTATTTTGACCAGTACTTCTTAATACTGTTTAGTCCCATATTAATGTTATGATTTTTTCAAAATAACTTATTAATGATCCAACCATAAGGATGTAAGATCTATATATATTAGTGATATGATAAATGTTTTAGAAAAAAATAAATTTATTTGGTTTGTTATTTTAACAGTCAACTAGTAGTTTGACGGGTACTTCTTAGTACTGTTTAGTCGCATATTAATTTTATGATTTTTTCAAAATAACTTATGAATGATCCAACTATAAGTATGTGAAGTTCTATATATATTAGTGATATAATAAAAAATTTAGAAATAAAATAAATTTATTTGGTTTGTTATTTTAACAGTCAACTAGTATTTTGACCAGGTACTTCTTAATACTGTTTAGTCGCATATTAATGTTATGATTTTTTTCAAAATAACTTATGAATGATCCAACTATGAGTATGTGAAGTTCTATATATATTAGTGATATAATAAAAATTTTAGAAATAAAATAAATTTATTTGGTTTGTTATTTTAACAGTCAACTAGTATTTTGACCAGTACTTCTTAATACTGTTTAGTCCCATATTAATGTTATGATTTTTTCAAAATAACTTATTAATGATCCAACCATAAGGATGTCAAGATCTATATATATTAGTGATATGATAAATGTTTTAGAAAAAAATAAATTTATTTGGTTTGTTATTTTAACAGTCAACTAGTAGTTTGACGGGTACTTCTTAGTACTGTTTAGTCGCATATTAATTTTATGATTTTTTCAAAATAACTTATGAATGATCCAACTATAAGTATGTGAAGTTCTATATATATTAGTGATATAAAAAAATTTTAGAAATAAAATAAATTTATTTGGTTTGTTATTTTAACAGTCAACTAGTATTTTGACCAGGTACTTCTTAATACTGTTTAGTCGCATATTAATGTTATGATTTTTTCAAAATAACTTATGAATGATCCAACTATAAGTATGTGAAGTTCTATATATATTAGTGATATAATAAAATTTTAGAAATAAAATAAATTTATTTGGTTTGTTATTTTAACAGTCAACTAGTATTTTGACAGTACTTCTTAATACTGTTTAGTCGCATATTAATGTTATGATTTTTTCAAAATAACTTATGAATGATCCAACATAAGTATGTGAAGTTCTATATATATTAGTGATATAATAAAATTTTTATAAATAAAATAAATGTATTTGGTTTGTTATTTTAACAGTTAACTAGTAGTTTGACAGGTACTTCTTAGTACTGTTTAGTCGCATATTAATGTTATGATTTTTTCAAAATAACTTATGAATGATCCAACTATAAGTATGTGAAGTTCTATATATATTAGTGATATAATAAAAATTTTAGAAATAAAATAAATTTATTTGGTTTGTTATTTTAACAGTCAACTAGTAGTTTGACGGGTACTTCTTAGTACTGTTTAGTCGCATATTAATGTTATGATTTTTTCAAAATAACTTATGAATGATCCAACTATGAGTATGTGAAGTTCTATATATATTAGTGATATAATGAAAATTTTAGAAATAAAATAAATTTATTTGGTTTGTTATTTTAACAGTCAACTAGTATTTTGACCAGTACTTCTTAATACTGTTTAGTCCCATATTAATGTTATGATTTTTTCAAAATAACTTATTAATGATCCAACCATAAGGATGTCAAGATCTATATATATTAGTGATATGATAAATGTTTTAGAAAAAATAAATTTATTTGGTTTGTTATTTTAACAGTCAACTAGTAGTTTGACGGGTACTTCTTAGTACTGTTTAGTCGCATATTAATTTTATGATTTTTTCAAAATAACTTATGAATGATCCAACTATAAGTATGTGAAGTTCTATATATATTAGTGATATAATAAAATTTTAGAAATAAAATAAATTTATTTGGTTTGTTATTTTAACAGTCAACTAGTATTTTGACAGGTACTTCTTAATACTGTTTAGTCGCATATTAATGTTATGATTTTTTCAAAATAACTTATGAATGATCCAACTATAAGTATGTGAAGTTCTATATATATTAGTGATATAATAAAAATTTTAGAAATAAAATAAATTTATTTGGTTTGTTATTTTAACAGTCAACTAGTATTTTGACAGTACTTCTTAATACTGTTTAGTCCCATATTAATGTTATGATTTTTTCAAAATAACTTATGAATGATCCAACCATAAGGATGTGAAGATCTATATATATTAGTGATATGATAAATTTTTAGAAAAAATAAATTTATTTGGTTTGTTATTTTAACAGTCAACTAGTAGTTTGACGGGTACTTCTTAGTACTGTTTAGTCGCATATTAATGTTATGATTTTTTCAAAATAACTTATGAATGATCCAACTATAAGTATGTGAAGTTCTATATATATTAGTGATATAATAAAAATTTTAGAAATAAAATAAATTTATTTGGTTTGTTATTTTAACAGTCAACTAGTATTTTGACCAGTACTTCTTAATACTGTTTAGTCGCATATTAATGTTAAGATTTTTTCAAAATAACTTATGAATGATCCAACTATGAGTATGTGAAGTTCTATATATATTAGTGATATAATAAAATTTTAGAAATAAAATAAATTTATTTGGTTTGTTATTTTAAGAGTCAACTAGTATTTTGACTAGTACTTCTTAATACTGTTTAGTCCCATATTAATGTTATGATTTTTTCAAAATAACTTATTAATGATCCAACCATAAGGATGTCAAGATCTATATATATTAGTGATATGATAAATGTTTTAGAAAAAAATAAATTTATTTGGTTTGTTATTTTAACAGTCAACTAGTAGTTTGACGGGTACTTCTTAGTACTGTTTAGTCGCATATTAATGTTATGATTTTTTCAAAATAACTTATGAATGATCCAACTATAAGTATGTGAAGTTATATATATATTAGTGATATAATAAAAATTTTAGAAATAAAATAAATTTATTTGGTTTGTTATTTTAACAGTCAACTAGTATTTTGACCAGTACTTCTTAATACTGTTTAGTCGCATATTAATGTTATGATTTTTTCAAAATAACTTATGAATGATCCAACTATAAGTATGTGAAGTTCTATATATATTAGTGATATAATAAAATTTTTTGAAATAAAATAAATTTATTTGGTTTGTTATTTTAACAGTCAACTAGTATTTTGACCAGTACTTCTTAATACTGTTTAGTCCCATATTAATGTTATGATTTTTTCAAAATAACTTATGAATGATCCAACCATAAGGATGTGAAGATCTATATATATTAGTGATATGATAAATTTTTTAGAAAAAAATAAATTTATTTGGTTTGTTATTTTAACAGTCAACTAGTAGTTTGACGGGTACTTCTTAGTACTGTTTAGTCGCATATTAATGTTATGATTTTTTCAAAATAACTTATGAATGATCCAACTATAAGTATGTGAAGTTCTATATATATTAGTGATATAATAAAAATTTTAGAAATAAAATAAATTTATTTGGTTTGTTATTTTAACAGTCAACTAGTATTTTGACCAGTACTTCTTAATACTGTTTAGTCGCATATTAATGTTATGATTTTTTTCAAAATAACTTATGAATGATCCAACTATAAGTATGTGAAGTTCTATATATATTAGTGATATAATAAAAATTTTAGAAATAAAATAAATTTATTTGGTTTGTTATTTTAACAGTCAACTAGTATTTTGACCAGTACTTCTTAATACTGTTTAGTCCCATATTAATGTTATGATTTTTTCAAAATAACTTATTAATGATCCAACCATAAGGATGTCAAGATCTATATATATTAGTGATATGATAAATGTTTTAGAAAAAAATAAATTTATTTGGTTTGTTATTTTAACAGTCAACTAGTAGTTTGACAGGTACTTCTTAGTACTGTTTAGTCGCATATTAATGTTATGATTTTTTCAAAATAACTTATGAATGATCCAACCATAAGTATGTGAAGATCTATATATATTAGTGATATGATAAAATTTTTAGAAATAAATAAATTTATTTGGTTTGTTATTTTAACAGTCAACTAGTAGTTTGACGGGTACTTCTTAGTACTGTTTAGTCGCATATTAATGTTATGATTTTTTCAAAATAACTTATGAATGATCCAACATATAAGTATGTGAAGTTCTATATATATTAGTGATATAATAAAAATTTTAGAAATAAAATAAATTTATTTGGTTTGTTATTTTAACAGTCAACTAGTATTTTGACGGGTACTTCTTAATACTGTTTAGTCGCATATTAATGTTAATGATTTTTTTCAAAATAACTTATGAATGATCCAACTATAGTATGTGAAGTTCTATATATATTAGTGATATAATAAAAATTTTAGAAATAAAATAAATTTATTTGGTTTGTTATTTTAACAGTCAACTAGTATTTTGACCAGTACTTCTTAATACTGTTTAGTCGCATATTAATGTTATGATTTTTTCAAAATAACTTATGAATGATCCAACTATAAGTATGTGAAGTTCTATATATATTAGTGATATAATAAAAATTTTAGAAATAAAATTAATTAATTTGGTTTGTTATTTTAACAGTTAACTAGTATTTTGACCAGTATTTCTTAATACTGTTTAGTCCCATATTAATGTTATGATTTTTTCAAAATAACTTATGAATGATACAACCATAAGGATGTGAATATCTATATATATATATTAGTGATATGATAAATGTTTTAGAAAAAAATAAATTTATTTGGTTTGTTATTTTAACAGTCAACTAGTAGTTTGACGGGTACTTCTTAGTACTGTTTAGTCGCATATTAATTTTATGATTTTTTCAAAATAACTTATGAATGATCCAACTATAAGTATGTGAAGTTCTATATATATTAGTGATATAATAAAAATTTAGAAATAAAATAAATTTATTTGGTTTGTTATTTTAA
This sequence comes from Apium graveolens, assembly GCF_009905375.1. NCBI lineage: Eukaryota > Viridiplantae > Streptophyta > Magnoliopsida > Apiales > Apiaceae > Apium > Apium graveolens. Next base: position 943 of record NW_027417877.1, on the reverse strand, counting down.
CAGTCAACTAGTATTTTGACCAGTACTTCTTAATACTGTTTAGTCCCATATTAATGTTATGATTTTTCAAAATAACTTATAATGATCCAACCATAAGGATGTGAAGATCTATATATATTAGTGATATGATAAATGTTTTAGAAAAAAATAAATTTATTTGGTTTGTTATTTTAACAGTCAACTAGTAGTTTGACGGTACTTCTTAGTACTGTTTAGTCGCATATTAATTTTATGATTTTTTCAAAATAACTTATGAATGATCCAACTATAAGTATGTGAAGTTCTATATATATTAGTGATATAATAAAAAATTTAGAAATAAGATAAATTTATTTGGTTTGTTATTTTAACAGTCAACTAGTATTTTGACGAGTACTTCTTAATACTGTTTAGTCGCATATTAATGTTATGATTTTTTTCAAAATAACTTGTGAATGATCCAACTAAAAATATGTGAATTTCTATATATATTAGTGATATAATAAAAAAGTTTAGAAATAAAATTAATTAATTTGGTTTGTTATTTTAACAGTTAACTAGTATTTTGACCAGTACTTCTTATTACTGTTTAGTCGCATATTAATGTTATGATTTTTTCAAAATAACTTATGAATGATCCAAATAAAATTATGTGAAGTTCTATATATATTAGTGATATAACAAAAATTTTAGAAATAAAATGAATTTATTTGGTTTATTGTTTTAACAGTCAACTAGTATTTTGAGCTGTACTTCTTAATACTGTTTAGTCCCATATTAATGTTATGATTTTTTAAAAGTAACTTATGAATGATCCAACCCAGGATGTGAAGATCTATATATATTAGTGATATGATAAAATTTTTAGAAAAAATAAATTTATTTGGTTTGTTATTTTAACAGTAACTAGTATTTTGACCAGTATTTTTTTAGTACTGTTTCACCGCATATTAATGTTATGATT